>NC_135662.1:73001638-73105713 GCF_964188315.1 Podarcis muralis | reverse complement strand
TCAAGAACACTTAGAGCTTCAGCTATGTATACTGACACAGCTGGTACGCCCAGCTGCCTAAGTGCAGGTGCCGTGGATCATGCACAAAGGCTATTGTTCTCCAAAATAAATTGTGTTAAACTGAGTAGGACTTCTTGAATATTTTTTTATCAATCATAGCTGCAACTAGGAGGCCACCATCAGGGCGTGAATAAGCACAGGGTTCTTTGGATGTAGAGCAGCCCAATAAAACGTTATGTGCTTTGCAACTTCAGCTTCTCAAAGACCAGAAACTTGCAGCCCAAACTCATTCTGCTTTTAAAAATCTCCTACAATCCCTCAAATCTCTTTTCAGCTGCCAAGGCTGGCATGAGAACACAGTTTAATCCGGTTTTCTGAAGCTCATATAACAAACCATTAGAAAAACATTAGCGATTCTCTGTCTGGATACAAAACAAACAGCAAATTTCATTCTGATTGATTTCTTTATCATGAAGAACAGTAAATTTTCCTTCCTCTCAGCTGTAGCTAAAGGAAAACAGATATTTTACAGAAGGGTGAATTCATCCTCCCTTTTTTAAAAAAAACCCCAGCAACTTCTGCATAAGAAGAATTGGGCATAGAATTTTTGAGGTGAGCAATGCTGCCAAGGCAAGCATTTCTGTTCCTTTATGCAAGGAGAAAACTTGATGTTCCAGATCTCTCACCGTACTTAAAGTTGTTGTCATTTCCTGAAACAGAGAGGAAGAGTTTGTGCTTAGCTTGCACAGTTGGCAGATAGTTGGTCGGGGACACAAACAAAGCGAAGTGCTCTTCAGCCCACAGTAGATGACCCAGACAATTGGCCTCCACAAAACCTACCTCTTCCAGGTAGGCTTCCAAGCAGATCAACAAGGCATAGTTCTGCCTCTAATCATTGGTTTGTTGATGTTATTTTCACTCTGTATTTTGTGGGCTCTCCTTTCTTGGAGGTTTTTAGGCAGAGGTTGGATGGCCACCTGGCATGGATGCTTTAGTTGAGATCCCTGCATTGCAGGAGATTGGACCAGATGACCCTCATAGTTCCTTCCAACACTACCATTCTATGATTCTATGCCCCTGAAGCACCCTTGGGTTCCAGAGACCCAACGTGAATATATATTTCAGACTTTTAAAAATGCACATTACAGGCAGCAGTGCTGTGGATTTCCATCAACAGGTACCACATGGGCAATACAGAATCCTTTTTGTGATGGGGTGGCCAGATTTGCTGTCTGTATTCAAAATCCTCAGGAGTATGTATGGCAATCACACAGGGTCCCCGGACATTTAACCATCTATTGATCCCTGTGCCACACCTGTGCTCGCTTCCCCGCTGCCACCAACCAGTTACTCTCTGGTAAAACACTGAGTCCAGTCAGTTGTTAAAAGTGAACACACAAAAAAAGTTTATTTTACAAACATTAACAAGTTTATGGTTTCTCAGATAATATTCCTGTCAGTATCTTAACTTTAGTTTCTTTATCGGGCTATACCTTCCTAATACTTTCTGACTGATTATCTCAACTGTTTGACTGACTCCTCTTCACAAATTCTCTCACTCTCCCACACCAAACTAGGCCAACCCACAGACTTATCTTCTCTGTCTCTTCTAACTCCAGACTGTCTTCTCAACAACTCTAACTCACTCTAACTAACTAAAAAACCTCTGTGCTTAAACCTTATACACAGTTAACTCTGCCCCCTGGGTTCCCATTGGTTAGTCATTTTACAATTAGTTAACCCTTTCCCTATGAACCCAGTATGATGTCACACACATAGGAGAGCAAACACCACAGTAAGGGTTAGGACCAGCATGCAGAAAGGAACTGTGCGGACAAGCTGTTCCTATTATTACCTCTATCTCTTCTACTGCCTTCCAAGGGTTGAGGAAGCCCAAGGTGACCGGAACACATAAATCATGCTTTGCTACTCTTTAGAAATGGCCAACTTTAATGTAGCTAATCTTGCTTCTAGTGGGGAAGAGCTGTGCAGTTTTAATGGATCTCACAGGCTTACTGTGTAAGTCAGGCTGCTCTGGAAAACCTTGCTCCTTTCATCCTGTGGCAGTGCCACAGTAACCACATAAGAGAGGTTACTTAAAAGTTAGATTGGGAAGATAATATACTGGGCTAGGGCTTTTCATTCATATTTTTTAAATTTGATTAACTAGTGTGCTTCCTCTGAAGAAAACCAGAGGTTCTAAAAAGTGACCATTCTGTCACATTGGTCTTCATCTTCAATGTGTCTCTAAGGGTTAAAAGGCTATATTGCTTCACTGAAGAAGCAATTTTTACGATGCTGCTGCTGAAAAAAGGAAAGATGGGATGTAGAGAGAGCAGGTAGGATTCCCAGCCAGAATGGCTTTTAGAAAGATTTGACCAAGATGTCTGAATAAACTGATTCGAGGAATGAAAGCAGAAAAGACTGGAGGAAAGATAATCTGTGAGTAATTTGAAAATAAAAAGTGATATAAAAAGAGCCTTTTATTTATTATGAATGTCTTCCATAGCGAGTGCTGACATTCTGCTGAGAAAAGTGAAAATGCTTTTGAAGACACCAAGCAGATAAGATCCCCATATATATATATATATGAATGAGAGAACAAACTACTTGGCTGTCTGGAAAGAGCTTGCTCTTACATATTATTTCCCCTATTTTCTAGCATATAAATGACAGCATAAGGGAGCACAAATAGAACAATCACTTCTCTAATAATGCTGTCTTATGTACAAAATATACTGATATTTAAGGTCCCAAACTGTGTGATCATTTAATGCCTTTCAGAGGCACTGTCTTTTCCATAGATTGTATCCTTTCGTATCCTTAAACCAACACTTAAAAGTCTGTATGTTTGGGATTTAAGCATATGCAATACATCTGAATATAATTTTAAATAAGAAATGCAAATGATGGGTAGTATTCAGCTAGGTTTTTACTCAGAGTATACTCACTGAAACGAAAGAACATGACTAAGTTGGGTCCACTTGCAATAAAATTTGGTGGAATATCATTGTGTTTGTGTATAAAGTTGTAATTTATGTGAATAGCTGAGTATGAGTTTCAGCATTCCAACTTAAAAGCCAGATATTGGATTTTGGGATGATATCCATCAGAATGTGTAAAACTAGGTCCTTTATTTCTGCGGATATTTCCACTTCCCTGCACACTGGAATGGCATGTTCAGGACAGCTGCAAAAACAACTATGCTGTCTTTTCCAGTGCAGATCTGGATCATTGTAGCATATCACACACATATTGTTTAATTGCACATCATGTTCTCCATTTGAAATCACAACCATATTTTTAAGCAATAAGAATGCTGTACTCTGGCTCTTATTCAATCAGAGACAAATTGTGCAAATGATAAACGTAGAACTCAGGAAATGAACAAAGATGGCCAGTTTGGTCGTTTCTCATTAGCGTTGTATCATTTTGAGCAAGGTAAACAAAATAGGATACCGCAAGGGTCTTAACCAGAATGAAACAACAGAACAAAGGACTATAGGTGCTAGGACAAATTACTCATCTAAAAGACCTCCTCCCTTTTCCATTCGGGATGTGTTGACTCAGAATTGTACAAAATCTCCATATATATATATATATATATATATATGCAGGTTTTGGTGTCCTCGGGTGTCTTCCCGTGTAAAAGTTGGGGTGTCTAGGCGACGTTTCGACGAGGTCTCACTCGTCATCTTCAGGCTGGTGTTTTCGGCTTCTTGTTACTGGAACAGAGCAGGATCTCAGTGTTTGAGTTCCTATAAATACTGTTGAAGGTGTGGTGTATAGCCTCCAATGTTTTGGGCAGAGAGGAGGTTCCCAGGCTAGTGTGCCTTTTCTTCTTTTGTTCCTTAATTACTTGAGGGATATCTTGAGTGATTTCTTGAGCGATATCCTGAATCCCACTTAGGTGGGTCATTAGGTGTGGATTAGTTTCTCAAGCCTTTGTGTCTTGAACTCTTGAACTTTGTGAAGAGTTTTTTTGAGAAGATGGCTGTACTGCAATTGGTTGTGCTCTGGCTTGGCTTCGTGTATAGGGGCGAGCTGTGGTTTTGTGGCCTGTGCCAGCCAGATCTGTGTAGGGATTGCAGGGGGGTGCAGCATCCGGAGGTGCCACCATGGTTTGGCTACTGGATGGTATCTGTAATTCATCTGTGGAGAGGGTCTGGGTTTGGGTCTGGTATTCTCACCACAAGAGAATAATCATGGAAGCCATCGAGATAGAGAAACACCCTCACAACATGAACAAGCGTGACGACACATCCCGCTTGCCAGACATCTGGAAATTAGCCCTCCCCACAAAATCTGACACCAGATCCAGAGGCACACAGAACGCCATCACCAATCAACCACACCAGACCCAAACCCAGACCCTCTCCACAGATGAATTACAGATACCATCCAGTAGCCAAACCATGGTGGCACCTCCGGATGCTGCACCCCCCTGCAATCCCTACACAGATCTGGCTGGCACAGGCCACAAAACCACAGCTCGCCCCTATACACGAAGCCAAGCCAGAGCACAACCAAATGCAGTACAGCCATCTTCTCAAAAAAACTCTTCACAAAGTTCAAGAGTTCAAGACACAAAGGCTTGAGAAACTAATCCACACCTAATGACCCACCTAAGTGGGATTCAGGATATCGCTCAAGAAATCACTCAAGATATCCCTCAAGTAATTAAGGAACAAAAGAAGAAAAGGCACACTAGCCTGGGAACCTCCTCTCTGCCCAAAACATTGGAGGCTATACACCACACCTTCAACAGTATTTATAGGAACTCAAACACTGAGATCCTGCTCTGTTCCAGTAACAAGAAGCCGAAAACACCAGCCTGAAGATGACGAGTGAGACCTCGTCGAAACGTCGCCTAGACACCCCAACTTTTACACGGGAAGACACCCGAGGACACCAAAACCTGCATTCCTGTACCCGTGAAAATCTACGAAAGCAAATATATATATATATATATATATATATATATATATATATATATATATATATAAAAGGGAGAGAGAAGAGTATATTTGTACTGGATGAAGAATCGTACCATGCTGGCCCTTGACAGTGTAGAGTAAAAAGGGGCTTTTTGTTGGATCTCTGAGAGCTTTAACAAACCATTGAAGTGATGGTCACTAACTTGGATAGCTTTAAAGGGGGTTCAGTCAAATTCATAGAGGATAAGGCTACTAGTCAATATAGTTGTATTGCCTCCAACATATGAGGTGGTATGCTTCTGAACACCAATTGTGAGCCATCACGAACAACAGAGCACTACTGCCTGCCGGCTTGCCCCAGTCCCCAGGCAGAATGCTAGATTAGATAGACCTGCATGATCTAGCAATGGCACTTCTTATGAATGGCCAAATATCACCCAATCTGGGCCTGGATCTGAGCCCAGGTCCATCCAGCTCTAATCAAAAACTCATGCCAGATCTCAACAGGACATTAACAATTCAGTCATACACATAACAGAGATAGCAGCATGATTGGTGACCTTTTGTTTCCATTCCTCATGGGTGCAACACCCATGCATTTAGAAATGGGAAACAGAACTGACCTTGAAGCAGTCTCAGAAATGTGACATGGGATCCACAGTAAGATAAAGTCTTATTCAGAGTCACACAAAACTGCATAAACACCATAGCCAGTGGTTCTCCCAAGCCAGTGATAAAGTGCTAAAATATGAGTTTGGGCTGTTAATAGTAGTGTGATTAAAGGCATGAAAGATTTCTAGAAGGACTGTAGCAGAGAAAATGGGATAACTATCTGGTGTCAATAACAAAGGTGAAAAATAACCACTTGGTATCTTTTGCTTAAGAGAAAGAAAGAAAGAAAGAGCCAGGGGATGCATGTATTAATAAAAGCAGATAAAAGGGGAAGGAAACACTTCTGATTTATTGGTAGAAACATCCACACAATATTTTCAAAGGATGTAGCATCACATTAATTTCCACTGCCACCTTCAGCATGTAGTTCTAGCTAGCCAAACCCATTTGGTCCTCATCAGCATGTGTGGGCAATTCACAATATGACTTACCATGTTTCAGAAAGCACTAGAAAAGTTTTCTGAATACTTGTTTGTGTTTCCATGCGTTTTGTTTTTGGTTTCTTAACATTTTGTTTTGAAGGATATCTAGACCAAGAACACTAACTTGAGAAATGACAAAGATAAGCTCTCCTCTAGGGAATACAGGTTGCTTCTAATAAAACATGTAGACTGTCTGAAGGGGAAAGGCTGCTCTGAGACTCTTAAGTAGTGCACAATTTTCTGAATCTGGTTGATACAAAAAGCAAATACTGAGTTAAAAGTCATTTGAAGGGTAAATATCCATAACCAGCCAATTTGCAACACATTTCCTATTAGAAGCAATGCAGCGTATTATGTTTAGTTGTAGTCCCGGTCACGCTCACTGGAAGGACAGATCGTGAAGCTGAGGCTCCAATACTTTGGCCACCTCATGAGAAGACAAGACTCCCTGGAAAAGACCCTGATGTTGGGAAAGATGGAGGGCACAAGGAGAAGGGGACGACAGAGGATGAGATGGTTGGATAGTGTTCTCGAAGCTACCAATATGAGTTTGACCAAACTGCGGGAGACAGTGGAAGACAGGAGTGCCTGGCGTGCTCTGGTCCATGGGGTCATGAAGAGTCGGACACAACTAAACGACTAAACAACAACAAGTCCCGGTCACAGTGCCACCCTCCCCATGCTTAGGCTACAACTAAGGTGTTATGAACAAACTTGGGCAAACAATGATATGGGTTAGAAATGGCCACAATATTGATTCCAAATGTAGGTGGATTTTGGCTCCATTTAAGTCTCCTGCCGGAGGGCTGAAACTTCTGACAGAGTTGTGACAAGGTTTATGGCCTCCCCAAGATACCAATCTACCAAGATGACCATCTGCAGGCTCCCGCTGGAAGCTCTATGGCCCATATGCCCTACATTTGACTTCTGGATAGAGACTTCCACCAAGACCCCTGGTCTGGGTCTGGATGATGTACCACTTCACCCAAAAGATTGATGGCTAAGATTTCACCAAATGCCTGAACCTCTCTGGCCAAGATGATTGAGCATCTGGAAACCAAGCCTTATGAGGAACAGTTGAGGGAGCTGGGTATGTTAAGCCTGGAAAAGAGGAGACTGAGACGAGACATGATAGCCATCTTCAAATATCTCAAGAGCTGTCACATGGAAGATGGAGCAATCATGTTTTCTCCTGCTCCAGAGGGCAGGTCCCAAACCAATGGATTCAAGTTACAAGAAAGGTATTCCAACTAAACACCAGGAAGAACTTTCTGACCACAAGAGTTGTTTGACAGTGGAATGGTTTCCCTCATGAGATGACGGACTCTCCTTCCTTGAAGGTTTTTAATCAGAAGCTGCATGGCCATCTGTCATGAATCCTGTGACTGAGTTTCCTGCATTTCTGGGGGGTTGGACTAGTTGACATTTGGGGTCCTTTCCAAGTGTACAGTTCTATGATTCTCTGATTCTATATATCCACAATTAGTATACCGTATTGACTCTTTGGATTTCAAAATGACTGTGGATACCAGGCATGGGATCATAGCAATATCTGCTCCTTTTATACCAAATGCTAAGCATGCATGTGCCAAAAGTGCAGAAGATGGGTACTATGTGTGACTTTTCATTTTCTACATGGAAGGTTCATGGCTTGCATTTTCCTGGCACATTCCCTAGGCTAGGTGCAGTGTTCGTGAACATTTCATGACATCACAGTAACTCAGCCAAAGGCCAGAGCAAGGTTTCATCAAACTGACACATTTGTCCGTCCCTATATGCAACATAATCTTATACATGTTTACTTGGGGGAAATATCTCACTAACTTCATCATAACATACTCACAGATAAGTGTTTTAGAACTGCAGCCTGCAATGGCAAGTAGGATTCAATTCCTTTATGAAGGGCTGGGTCACTGTATCAGGAGGTTTTTAACGCTTGATGTTTTTATGATGATTTTACATATGCTGTAAGCCGCCCAGAGTGGCTGGGGTAACCCAGCCAGATGGGCAGGGTATAAAGAATGAATTCATTATTATTATTATCATTATTAAGAAAATTAGCCCATCACACATTACCACAATTGGAAGACTTCCCTTCCCTTTAATTTTCAGAGCTAATCATTCTTACCATTGCATCACCATTTTTGCTAAGTCGGTGTTTGCAAATTGCAAACTTAAAACCAGGTTTGCAAAATGCTCTGGAGTTCTCCATGGTTACCAATAATACCAAGGCCAACATCATGATAATCATTTCCCAAAAAGTGAAAGGAAGGGGGAAATCTATGTGCAACAGGAGTGGTGGGGATAAGATTGGAGGAAAAAGGAAGTATGAGTGTCACACATGCACCTGTGGGCCTAGCTATGGTAAGGAGATTAGGCAGTATTATAGCTGCTGCATCTGTCCACTGTGGTCCAGACTGAAAACTTACAGAAGAATTCATGTGCAACACATGCAACACAGAGCAGAACAATGCACCTTCATTTCTCAAGATTAAAAATTTGACAATCACTTAATTTTGAAGAGACACAGTATGCAAGATTTACATGATTCTTATCTGAGCCAAGTTGATCTAAAATTATATGTTTTGCACAAAACATGTAATTGTGCATAAATGTGCACAGCATCAGGTAATTTATCACAGTTCCTCTCAGCTACTCTCCTGTTACTTTACTTTGGGGGGAAATATGGATGCAGGCTATAAAGTAGTTTTACATCCTTATTTGGAAACATTCTGACACCTCAAGTAGAGAGCATGGGGGCACATCAGGCGTCATGCTGTGAATTAAAAGGTATCGTTCCCCACCCATCCATGTGTTCCGCTATTTCATTGAACAAATGAACCAGCAGTGCATCTGGCAAAATGATATTCTGCACAAACCTTTCCGAACCGACTTTCTCTGACTTCCAAACACCTGATAGTAAATAATCCAATTCCTCAAAAATGCATGCCCAGCACCAGTAAAGAGAAAGTGGAGTCAGTCGCCACAGCGCACTTAATTTATCCAGGAAGTGTAGACAGGCAATAAAAAGGCCATGAAATAATCTAGATGGTATCGATTACGAGGTCTGTTCTTACCTCCTTCAAATTCATTTCCCATAGATTTTCCAAAAGATCATCCAGGAAACTTCCTATGCTCATCTCCTATTTCTTCTGCTGTTTACAGCAATTAGCATCATGGGACTGTGTGGCAAATGTAGACTGGATATGCCTACCCAATATTCTGTTTAGGTAAGTGAAACAGGAGAGGCAGGTGTATTTTATTTTATTTTAAATCACCAAATTTGAACTATCAGATGTGCATCATGCCTTTTCTCTGTTTCATTCCTTAAACTTCATTTGTCATCTCTTGGCTTAACTGGTTTTAATACTGTATTTTTCTATTATTGCAATTTACCCAAGGACTTTATGGTGAAAGGTGGGTAAGGAATTCAATCAATCATCGTCATCATTATCAGTGCTAGTTTGTTTTAACAATTTGTATACCACGTGGCTACAATAGTCTCCAAGCAGTGTACAGAAAAATCCAATGCAGAAAAGTTAAAAGTCAGTCAAAATGATAAAGTCATGCTGTAATTAAAATGGCTGCTGGAAGAAAAAGGTCTTCAGTAAGAATGGGCCGTGTCCAATGTTACTCCTACTCAGAAAAGATCCAGGGGCAAAATACTAATGGGATGGACCCATGTTAATCCTACGGAGAATAAACACAGTGAAATTAATGGACATTGATTTCAATGGGTCTACTCTGAGCAAGACTTAGTTGGCTATAACCCAGTAGCGAACTAAGGCCAAGATAATATTTCCCCTCTCCTGGAACTATTTCACAGAACCATTCATTCCCCATCAAAGGGTTTGGGATAAAACATGGATTTTCCAAATGAACATTTAGGACTGTTCAGCCTCTGCAACACATCTGTTTATTTGCCTTGGGTGCACACAACTTACACAGTGATTGTTCAGTGTGTGCTTCTTCAGGGACTGCATTCAGCTGTTTGACAGTGAAATGGTCTCCCTCGGGAGGTTGTGGGCTCTCCTTCCTTGGAGGCTGTTAAGCAGAGGCTGGATGTCCATCTGTCATGGATGCTTTAGTTGAGATTCCTGCATTGCAGAGACTTGGGCTGAATGATTCTCGGGGTCCCTTACAACTCTACGACTCTATGAAAGGGTGTGAAAGTGCCTGCAAACAATCATCTTTGTTGTTGTTCTTGTTGTTTAGCCATTTAGTCATCTCCCACTCTTCATGACCCCATGGACTAGAGCATGCCAAGAACTCCTGTCTTCTACTGCCTTCCGCAGTTTGGTCAAACTCATGTTGGTAGCTTCAAAAACACTGTCCAACCATCTCGTCCTCTGTTGTCCCCTTCTCCTTGTGCCCTCAATCTTTCTCAGCATCAGGGTCTTTTCCAGGGAGTCTTCTCTTCTCATGAGTTGGGGCCAAGGTATTGGAGCCTCAGCTTCACGATCTGTCCTTCCAGTGAGCACTCAGGGCTGATTTCCTTAACCTTTTTACTTATGCCAGAAGCTCTGCCCTCATTCTCTTACTTGATTTTGTTTGCCCTCAATGATATCAATGAGTAGCCAAGTTCGATTGCCTACCTAGTACCATTACATCATATTCAATATGTGATCCCTTGTTGGGCTGGAAGAGAAAGAAGCTCTTTAAAGAAAGCCCTTTAATATGAAAGGGACATATAATGCTGCAGGGAGAGGAATTAATGACAGCAAACAGGATTTTAAAAGGAAGCTTCAGGAAATCTCCTCCCTTCAATTGTTTCTCTATCTTTTTAAAAAAATAAATAAATGGTGAATTTGGTCCAGCCCTAAGTGGTGGTACAGTGGTACCTCAGTTTAAGAACAGCCCTGTTTACGAACTACAGTGGTACCTCAGGTTACATACGCTTCAGGTTACAGACTCCGCTAACCCAGAAATAAAACCTCGGGTTAAGAAATTTGCTTCAGGATGAGAACAGAAATCATGTTCCGGTGGCACAGCGGCCGCAGGAGGCTCCATTAGCTCCGGAACGAATTAAGTTCTTAACCCGAGGTACCACTGAATTTGGTTTAAGAACTCAGCAAAACCGGAAGTTTGTGAACTTTACCTCGGTCTAAGAACAGAAGCCGAACGGTGGAAGGGCACCGGCAGTGGGAGCCCTCATTAGGGAAAGCACACCTTGGTTTAAGAACGGTTTCGGTTTAAGAACCGACTTCCGGAATGGATTAAGTTCATAAACCGAGGTACCACTGTATATCCTCTTGCTTATTCAGGACTGAAGAGCCTAGCATGATCACATGCTCAGCCAGCAGGTGGTGCATAAGCCTAGCTCTAATTTAAAGAAAGGATCTGTCCGCTGTACCACTTTTCCCAGGCCCACATCTGAAGGGGAAGGAGGGGGAAGGACCTGTCCTGCTTGGCTTTCGTGGTTTTGCAGCTAATTACTTCAGGGTTGTTGTTTTGTTGTTGTTGTCATTTTGTTTTGTTTTGTTTTTTACACACAAAGGGAAAGCAAAGCAAAATCACGAAAGCACTTCTGAAAATTGCAAAACACACAATGAATAATCTCCTTTCATAGCTATATATGTTACTGATATGGATTGTGTTGCTTGCTGTTTATTGCAGGGCTGTTTCAGAGCTTAAGGGTCTCTGTTCAGTGCTATTCCAAATCCTACTACAGTTTGCACTTATAACATGCACCTCGCTGGGTTTTGTTGCTGGTGCTGCTGTTTTCTGAAGAGTGACCATAAAAATAGGGATTGCGGATATACTATCACAAAGCTAGAGCTGTGTGCAATTTTTTTCCTCTTTTTAGAAGAAATGAGCGGATTGGGAGTAGACTTTTATTCTTTACCTCATCCTCAGCACAATGTTGCAGTGTCCCAGCTGCACAGTAACTGTTTGTGATCCACGGAGCTGTTTTAGTCAGTTTCTTTTATTATTCAGAGGCCAAAGTCATCTTCTATTTATCTTACAATGCCATTTCTCTAAAGAATTCAGCACAGCAAATGAAGAAAATAATACATAATGGTTTATAGCCTGAAGAATTCAATCTTGTGGCGGTAAGGATGGAACAGCATCCATGGAAGATAATATTAAAAAATAAAATGAAGAAAGAAATTTTTATTACACACACACACACAGCCTCCCTCTCACTCCTGTCATTTTGAGTGCTCTAGGGGGCAATCCTATGCACGAGAAGCTAGTGTAAAATAAACCAGTGTAAGTTATAGTAGCATAGTGCAAAGTTACACACATCCCGGTTGAGCACCCCACCCTGCTATTCTGCCTAGGCCTGACAGAGGGAAAACAAGGCTTTAAAATAGTGTTCTGTCCATGGAAAGAAGGAGAAGTCTCAGCCTGTGTACCAGATGGAGCTGGTAAACAGCTGCCCTGGACACAGAATTGACCTGCGCCTCCATGGACAGCTGCGAGTCCAAAATGACACCCAGGCTGTGTGGCAAAGCAAAGCAAAGCAAAGCAAAGCAAAGCAAAGCAAAGCAAAGCAAAGCAAAGCAAAGCAAAGCAAAGCTCCTTGAGCTCTGCTCTCCCATTCTTCCTCCTGCCCAGGGTGGCCTTGCCCTGTGCCTGAGGCTCAGAGCTGGATAAACATGTGAGACAGGGGTGGAGGAAGGGGCAGGTTGACCCAGGTGTCACCACTGAGGGGGTGACAAAATGCCATGCGGCACTCACCATGGGGCCTGCAGTGCGCCTGAGCCACATGTCTACCCTGGGAGAGATGCGGTGGCTTGGGCATGTGCAGGCTCTGCGCTGTCCAAACTGTCCACCCTCTGCCCCCCCCAGTAGTAGGGTGGCTGAGTGGGAGGAGGCAGGCAGACTCTGGAGGCCCCGCGGTGTGCCCTGCCCCTATGGGCAGCTCGCACCTCCCCAGGCACCCGAGTGGCTTCCTCTGCCACTGACATGAGACTGGGCCTTGGAAGCTGTGGTTGCAGGTTCTCCTCCTCCTCCTCCTCCTCCTCCTCCTCCTCCTCCTCCTCCTCCTTTCCTCCCCCCCTCCCCATATAATTTTATTAAGTTTTCCTATTTAATTACATCTCATTACACAAATCTATGACACAAAGTATTGCTCAAACAGAGCATCGACTTCCTTCCCCCCCTCTTTCTGACTTCCAAACACTTTTTTTTTACTAAATTCTCACATTTCTATAACCACTTTTTTACCTTTGAACTTCTTCTTTTCTATGATAATTACCTCCTTATATGTAAACCAGATCCTTATTTTCACATTACAAAGCATTTCAGTTTAAGCCTACAAACCTTTCCAAATGTTTATAATTTTCTTTCATATAAAGTATAAATTTGCTCCAGTCCTTTTGAAGCAGTTCATCTCACAAATTCCGAATCTTCCCCGTCAGCTTTGCCATCTCCACATATTCTACCATCTTTATCTGCCAGTCTTCCAGTGTAGGAAGTTCCTGCTGCTTCCATTTCTGGGCCAGGAGTATTCTTTCAGCCGTTGTGGTATACATAAACAAATTTACATCTTTCTTTCTGAATTTCCTTTTCAATTAACCCTAACAAAAATACCTCTTTTTTAAAAATTAAAATTGTATTTAAAAACCTTTTTCAGCTCATTATATATTGCGTCCCAGAATGCTTTCACCTTGGTACAAGTCCACCACATATGGAAGAAATTTCCCTCTTTCTCCTTATGTTTCCAACAGCCTTCTCCTCCTTTCCAACTCTCCAGCAGCTGCTATGAGCTGCCCAAGGGAGGAGGTCGGCAGCAGAGGCTATGGAGATGCAATGCGGTGCTCCCTCACAGTTTCCACTGCCATTGGCACTGCTCAGGACAAGCACTGGCTCATCCTTCTCCGCTTGGGGCAGTGCTGAAGGGGAAAAGAGGGACATTCTGGGATCAAATCAGAAGCCAGGATGGCTTTCATAATTCCGGGGCTGTCCCTGGAAAATAGGGGCACTTGGAAGTTATGCAACCAATAATAAAACAACCCAATAAAGCTACTAGAAAGAAATGGTCATAAAATCAGATGCAATCAACTCAATAAAAATAGCAAGAGGACCCTACCTAGTAGTATGCATTTGAATGGGCTTTGCTTGTTTCTTTTTTTGTAGGCCTAGAGAAAGGAATTCAGCCAGACTTCATCTGGTAAATTCTTCCACAGTATTGGGGTAACTAAAGAAAGATCCCAGATTTGGCGTTGCAAAGTGTCAGAAAAAGGAGGAGGAGGAGGAGGAGAGGCCACTGTAAAAATAACAGGAATTCCTTTCTTTATGTCATTTTCAGTCCTATCTTCCATGGATACAATTCCATCT
The DNA here is from genome assembly GCF_964188315.1 of Podarcis muralis. NCBI lineage: Eukaryota > Metazoa > Chordata > Lepidosauria > Squamata > Lacertidae > Podarcis > Podarcis muralis. The sequence continues at coordinate 73,091,396 of NC_135662.1, read as the reverse complement.
GACAGGATTTCTCATGAGAATGGTTCCTTCAGGCTATAAACTCGTATGATTACATTTTTGTCTGGTCACACTTAGCTTGTTTTTATATATATATATAGACTTAGCATGTAGGCCACATGAGTGGCATATGTTGTTAGTTTCAAGCAGTTATTTTAATTAGTATTTTATCATTCCTGCTACATAAGAAATTCCTGTGAGGAAGGGCTGTTTATAGCTGAAATTAATGATTCCCCTGCCCTTTGAATATTTCAGCGTATCGTTCATGTTTTCCTTTGCACATTCACCAGCCACACAGCAATCATCACACTCATGAGAAAAAAATGCACTTATCTGGAGCATTGTGAATATTGGTGAAATAATTCAGTGTGTTGTTATCAATAACACAGGGATTTCTGAAGTGCCTTCTCCTCTCCCCCCCCCCTTTAATGTAATAGACATGTGCCCCGATTCTTTAGTTACTTATTTATTTTCACATTTTCAGAGATGGTGCAAGCCATTTTGGTGCCCAAGGCAGAGAATCCAAATGCTACTTCCATAGTGATAAAAACTAAATAATTAACAATTTTCTATCCTATAATGCAAACACTCAGATGATTCTCTTTCCCTTTCCTTACACAACCTGGGGATAAGGAAAATCTCCTGTTTAGATGATCAGGATTTATCTATGCAGTGGTTAGCTTCATTTTACAGTGTCACTGCCTGAACACAATCAAGATCATTAACTTTACTGCTATAATTATGACCTGAAGTTAAACTGTACTCTCAGCAAATTGAATTAATACCTCTATCTTAGTCCACCCCTGCCCATCAAAATGCAGAGAAGGAGAAAAGGTTTTTTTTCCTGAAGCTGGAAGCACTATAGTGATTCTGAGTCAAGATGACATATAAAAGTGGGCAAATAGACGATACTGTAAGAAGAAGAAAATAGTGTCCGTGGATTATCAGTTATCTTATTTACTCTCAGGGGAAATGTGAAGCCGATTCCCATAAGTTATTCCCTTCACTGAATATGCATGAAAGCACGCTCTGTGAAGAGCTCCTACAGGAAATATGTTTCTAGATGATCCGATTAACAGAATCCTATCTGGAGATCATAGGACTGAGGGGTAAATCACATGCGCAAATAATTCCCCTAACACATTTCCATATGATTCTTCTGAAAGGAATCACTTGCAGAAGTCACCCTCTTCCATGTGATCCCAGAAAGCGTGTTCTCCCTCATGGAGAGCACGTGTTGCGGTGGGGGCTGACAAGACACCTCACTGTTGCTGGGCAAAAGAGTTTGGCCATCTTTAAGCAGGGGCGGGCTGTTACTGGGGAGATTTATATGTTGCCATTTAGTGATTGACAGCCCTATTTGTTAAATACAAGGCACGCAGCAACGGACGTCCTCTTTCGCTGCGTGCTTCGGCTCACCCGCCCTCCCTCCCTAATGTTAGGCTGTTTGCTTGACCTTGCTATGCCTGTCATGGGGTCATCTACTTTGGGGCAGGGCCCTGGTAGGAATTTTATCCATTTGGCTGATCGGCTGGTGCCATTTGGTTTTTGCCTACTGCGTAGCAAATTGTCACAACTTGTAAGGTTGCGTGGCGATTCCCGCCCCCTCCCACAGATGGAATAAATAAAGACACAGGACACCAGAATTTGGGTTAATGGGTGAAAAATGGCCACAACTTTATTGATTACAGGTAAGAGCGGTATTGGCTTTAGGCATTGGCCCTATCAGACTAACCGGTATAACTGGGAAGGGTTAAGCACCAACAGGGGGAGCCCCCGAGATGCACATCCCTAGGCGCTCCCCGAGGGGTTACCACTCGGGAGCACGCTTTAGGCCCTAGCCTCCATAGGTTTTGGACGAGGCCACACACCCCGGAGTCCTTTAACGAACTACCCTTCAACATTTGGGGGAGGTGATGGTGTTCCTCCCCCCCCAACTCATTTGCATAATAATACCCCTGCCAATGCCTAACCGCCAAAACCAAAGGTGTTTTGACGTTTTGCTACGAGGTAGGTGAAAAAACCAAGTGGCTTCCAAAATACAGCCAAATGGCCAAATGGAAAAACTCCTACCAGGCCCCTTGCGGCGACCAGCCGAAGCCCATAGCAAAGTCCAAATGAAAACCTAAAGGGCGGGAGGGTGGGAAACCGCAGCTGCTGAAAGAAAAGAAAGGGGCGATCATGGGCTGCCCCGACCTTAAATGCCCCCTACTAGTCCCGCCCCCGCCGCCAACCGATTGGCTGGCGCGGTGAATGATGAATGCTAATGAATCCCGGGATTCCCCAAGTCCCGCAGGGCTGCAGGCAGCCCCGCGAGGGTGTGAATGGGGCGTGAGCCCACAACCCCCCCTCCGTACGTCGGGAGTGGCTTTGCGGTTAGGCATTGGTTTGGGAATTGGTTGGTGGAGGGGTATGGATTTGGCTGTGCCTGCCCCTCCAAAATGCTGCTGCTGCAAGGGTTTTCCATTAAAGGAACCCAGGGGCTCGCCGTGCTTTTGTCTGAAACCCCCTGGCAAGGGGCTAGGGCCACGCAAGAGCCCCTGGGAGCATTCTGGGGAGAGGTGAGGCATGGTTCCCAGTCCTGTCTCTCTCCCCAGGTGACTTACCCATTCTGACTTCGCAGGGGGTGTGAATGTCAGAGCTGTCCCCGTGCGGGGTCAGTTAGTCGCTACCAATGCCTAAGCAACCACTGACATTGCTGTATTTTTAATAAAGTTGTGGCCAAAATTATGCGAAAAACCTTAAACAAAAATTAAGTGTCAGTGTGTTCTTATTTGGGGTGTCTTGGGGACCTCGTCGCGCAATCCATGATTCTATGCCTACCTAATTGTGAACCAAGCTGCTATGGCTTTGAATATTTTCAATATTATTTAACAGCACTGGGCTATCCACATTGGCACCCACTATATTTATAGCCATACAGCATTTGCAATCCCAGGCTGTCTTCTATCAATGGTATCTTACACATTATGCATTTCTCATAGTTCACATTTTCATATAGGGCACACAATATAAATGCCATCGTTATTAGATTCACGATTTCGTCTCTCACAGAGCTTTCTATCTACGGGAGGAAAGTATGATATGGCAATATGACTTAAGGGTTGTGACATTGATAACTATTGCCCGCAAGCTAATATGAAAATGAAAGAACATTGTGGAGATTATTTTCTAAAGCGCAAACTGCAGGTGTCAGGAAAGGGTCCAATCCATTGTATTTTAGTGAGAAGGGAATGGTCCACTGGAGACAACATCCGCCTTGCAAATCAAACATAATACTGCAAGCATTCATGTACTACTTTACTGTAGAATTCAAATTCTGAAATCTATGGAGAAATGCCATCCTGCAAAAATATTAAAAAATAGGCCTTGCATAGTTTTTCACAATTACACTCTATATCATTTTGTTGGCAAGTTTGCCATGTGTGCTGAAACTCAGTCTAAGGTGTTTTTTGTTTGTTTTTTGTAAATTGTTTAGCCACATCAGTTAATAAACATGGATACATATGCTATAATATTATTGTTTTAGTTAAATAAATTGTTTAAATTGTTATTAAGGAAATGATTATTTTTCTCTTTCCAATAAAGTGCAGCAGAAAAGTTATCCAAATATAAACAGTTAACTTATTAAACCTCACAATAATTTCATAATTATCTGTCCATGTATTTCTAATAGTATAACTAAATCAGTAATTTTGGATAAAGGTGTAAAAACTACTCTGAATTTTTTTTATTCCAAAAAGGAAACCTTCATCTGGTTGAAAATATTAAGATTATACCAGCAAGAATGAGTTTTTCTGTAAAATAAATAAATAAATAAATAAATAAAGTCTTACTGACTAGTGATTTAAATCATGATTTAAATCGATTTGATTTAAATCAAATCCACTCTGGTTCTACAAGCTGCAGTATTAAACTGAGTACTACCAACTACTCCCTTTTACTACAAGCTTTGCGGTAACTGCAGTGGCTAGAGTTTTCATCAAATTTTATCCAAAAGTGAAATCCCAAGGTAAATTTGAAGGATGGAGGCAGTGAGAGATTTTACTTTCTTGGGCTCCATGATCACTGTAGATGGTGACAGCAGCCACGAAATTAAAAGACGCCTGCTTCTTGGGAGAAAAGCAATGACAAACCTAGACAGCATCTTAAAAAGTAGAGACATCACCTTGCCAACAAAGGTCCGTATAGTTAAAGCTATGGTTTTCCCAGTAGTGATGTATGGAAGTGAAAGCTGGACCATAAAGAAGGCTGATCGCCGAAGAATTGATGCTTTTGAATTATGGTGCTGGATGAGACTCTTGAGAGTCCCATGGACTGCAAGAAGATCAAACCTATCCATTCTTAAGGAAATCAGCCCTGGGTGCTCACTGGAAGGACAGATCCTGAAGCTGAGGCTCCAATACTTTGGCCACCTCATGAGAAGAGAAGACTCCCTGGAAAAGACCCCAATGTTGGGAAAGATTGAGGGCACAAAGAGAAGGGGACGACAGAGGACGAGATGGTTGGATAGTGTTCTCTAAGCTACCAGCATGAGTTTGACCAAACTGCGGGAGGCAGTGGAAGACAGAAGTGCCTGGCGTGCTCTGGTCCATGGGGTCACGAAGAGTGAGACACGACTAAATGACTAAACAACAATAACAACAGCTCAAGTGAAACATCCCAGGAATTGGGAGGGTTCTATAAATAGTTTCAAGAAAGCTAGAGAACTGAAAGCTAGAGTCCCTGCTTGAGACTCATTGAAAACTATAGTGGAAGTGATTATTAGTCAACTTGTGCTGTGAGCAGCATCTGCCTCTCATGAGCACTAGTTGAAAACCCCTGCAAGGTGAAGGAATTATCCACAACGTGAGGAAAAGTCTTTTAAGGCCCAAGGCTGAAGCTGAAGTGAGTTTCAAGAAGACTAGAGAAAATTTATCAGGAGATTTCTGTGAGGTCAAGAACTAACCTGCATGACACCAAGCAGGAAGCACAGTCAATAAAAGGCACTGAAACCAGCACAAGGCTCTTTATTTTATTTTCATTTAGCAAGCCTGTTAGAATACGAAGACATTTTAACAGGCCTATGAAGCTGTTAGCCATTCCCCACATCCAAACCGGCTCATGACCATCTGAAGGCCTTATATGAATGAGTATCAGTAGGATAAATGAAGCCAGAAAGTTTGTGTACCATGCAGCACTACTTGAAATCTCTTTCCTAGTCATCCAGTAACAGTCTAGTATAGAAGAAATGTTAATCTTTTTACAGTACATTTATTATACAACAAAATGTGCAAGATCCTTTCGTAGTTTAAGGCATCATTGTTTGTTTCGAGACAGTCTTAGGCTTAATGCTTTTCAACAACCTCTTACACGAGGGGAACAAGGCTTTAACAAAACATAAAACCGTCTCTCAATCAGATTGGTGTGTCAAAATATGTTGCAGAAAGAGAGCAGTCCTTTCTTACGAAATGTCAATTATATAGCTTTCCCCCCTATTGCTAGAAACTGCATATTTGATAAAAAGGAGACCAAATTGCACACTAAAATACACCAATGGGTTTTCTTTGTTGTTTTTCAGGCTTGCCATTTTCTACACTGCAAAAATGTCTCAAGCCTTATTAAACCAAATATTTGAAGTGTGAATGTATGGATTCTGCCTGCCAGAGGCGGAAAAAGGGAGATGAGCTAAAATCAAAAGAAACCTAAGAATAAAGTGCCTCCTTTCTCTTCAGTGATCTCCTTAATTCATACCCTGGAGGGTAACAGACATGGTTAAACTGAATATCTACAAAAATCCAAACACAACACGCTGGCTAATAACTGTTAGTAAATATATAATTGGTATGATGTCATTCAAAATATTCGTATATTTTGAATGACATCATACCAATTATATATTTACTAACAGTTTTTAGCCAGTGTGTTGCGTTTGCATTTTTGTAGATTGTCACATTTTGCAACACAGGGGTTTGTGTTCATGGTTAAACTGAGTGGCAAACCCTGGATTTTTTGGGTGTGGGTGTGTGTTTAAACCCACAAAATACCAGCTTCTACCAGAAATCAGTCCAGATCATTGGAGGACAAGATATATTTGCCATCCCTACCACATTTGAGAAGATGTCTACCAGTTTTAAAGCATATCTGCCACCCTTTAATATGAACTCGGTTTTTAATATACTATTCATTTGTCAAGTTTTGTTTTGTTTTGTTTTTTTAATAGCCACTGAACGGAAGCAAACATGGCGATCACAGTGAGGAGAAAATCAAGGTTTGCCCAAGAGAAATGCTTATTTACTGTGGCCAAAAGTATAGGATGATATATAATGCTAGTCATTGTGTATTAGTTGTAATTTGACCCATTTTAAATGGGCTTCAAGTCAACTGATTTCAGTAGGTATACTCTGAGTAAGACTTAGTTACACATTACCCGTAATAGTGACACCTCCAGTTAATGCTACCTATTATTATCTTAGAACAAGATAAACCCTTTAGTTTCTCTCTGTCTTTCCCCAAATTAATTCCAAAGGCATTTCATACAATGCTTGCAAACTGGACCTACCAGACATTTCCCTTCCACTTCCACCTGTGCATTTTCAGTGGGAAAATATCCACTGCCGGGAGGAATGGTGACTTAAAGCAAAATGGACTGAAGCAAGTAAGGGCAGAATACCCAAAATTTTAATGCATTTGTGCCTGACAGCGACACTTCATCATTTTAAGAAGACATTTTTAGATGGAAACATAAAGCGGGAACATAAAAGTAAAATTTATAAGGGCATTTTAAGGAAATGGCAGAGTGAAATATTCAGAAGACACTGGCATATATATATATATATATATATATATATATATATATATATATCCCCAAAACCAGAATCTCATCATTGGTAATTGGAAGGAGTTCACCCTAAGTACCATGTGAAATGCCTGATCAATTAAGGTAATAAAACACATAGCACTTAATGGCCTATAATGGGATGACACCCCTACCTAATAATGCCCTACCTGATAATTTTCATTATGCAGACGGTGGTATCCCAGAAATAAATTGCATTTTCTGAATAAATCAGCAAGTTCCTGTGAGCTCTACATTTTATTTCAAACTCATGGGAGTTGTAAGGAGAGGGAGCCCAACACAGGAGTAGCTTTCACTCGCCTATTATCTCATTCTTCTTAGAAGAGCATGTGTATCAATTTTAGGACAGATGAAAAGGTGGTATTGGTGATATTATTTGGGATGAGGGGGGTAGAGGGAGTTCGGTAGGCTTAGCCTGGAAAACAGAAGACTGAGAGGAGATACGATAGCCATCTTCAGTATCTTAAGGGCTATCACATGGAAGAGGGAACAAGCTTGTTTTATCCTGCTCTGGAGGGTAGGACTCAAACGAATGGCTTCAAGTTAAAAGAAGGATATTCTGACTAAACATACGAAAAAAACTTTCTGACAGTAAGAGCTGTTCAACATTGGGGCAGTCTTCCTCGGGAGGTTGTGGACTCTCCTTCCTTGAAGGTTTTTAAGTAGAGGTTGGATGTGTTTTGATATTCCGTTCCACCTTAACAGATGTGTGGAGTTGTTGTATGTCACATGTCTGTTTACATTCCAGCACAGCTTGCTGGGAACTTCTGTTGTGTGTATAGCTTCTGATTAAGCTGCTTGCTTGGACACAAAGGGGAGAAGACATGTTTTTCCCTTTGTCCTGATGCTGAATAAAATGCCCGTAATTACGCTTTACACAGCCTCTATCTGCCCTGCTGTTGCAAAGAGTATTTTTCTCGGCTGGCTTGCGTGCTCAGCTTCTGAAGGTTTCTGAAGCTCGAGTCGCAGTTACATGCTGATCCAAGGACCGGAGATCACCCGGCTGCCGGCTGGTGAGCCGGAGCTAGCTGGGGGCCTGCCAATTGCCCCTGTTTCCTTGGACGCATCCCAACACAATGGCTGTCTTTCATGGATATTTTAGCTGAGATTCCTGCATTGCATGGGGTTGGACTAGATGACCCTTGGGGTCCCTTCCAACTCTATGATTCTATGATATTAGTTCTACGTATGCAGGCAAGCAATGTGCAACATGCCAGCTTCGCTTAGAAACAAAATTATTTTCCAACTAACAAACAGCTGAGAAAATTGAGGTAGGGTTGTATGTTTACAGCAGGTCTGTTTTAATTAAATTTATTTTTTTTGCCAGCTGTCTATTTTTTTTTTTACCTTTACACTTAGATGCTTTAATGTAACATTAGTATGACACATATCTGAACTCCCCCCCCCCAGCATCTTTTTTTATTCACTTTTTCCAATCAGTACAAACACGAAACTAAAAAGACACATACAACAAAAAACCATAATAACAATAACACAAATTTAGATACAGTAATATCCCTATTCCTACTCCTTGTTTATCATCACTCTCCCCCCTCCTCTATTTCCCACTGTTATCCGCCTTGTCACTTAGATATTCTTTCCAAATTTCTTCGTATGTATCCATTCTTATTTTGCATCAACAAGCAATTCTTTCGTATGCAGCTAATCTGTCCATATTATCAATCCATAAGCTCATTGGAATCTTTTTGCGACTCTTCCAATTCATCAAAACAATATTTTAATTTTTTTGCTTCTAATATAGCGCGATACAACCACTTTTTTTGGCCCCTTGAGATCTTCCAAGCTTCCGGAATATAATTTAGAATTAAATTCAGTTCCCCTAAATAACAATTTCTTTTTATTACTTTTGTTATAAATAACCTGTTTTATTTATTGAGAATAAAACAGGAACTATGAGGGGAACTAAAGAGGTGTCAGATCACAGCTAGCATAAAACAGCTCCAAAGCATTTCACTTCAACTCTGTATTTGAGTGGCTTTAGTTCTACATCTCACATTTTCAAATAGCAGATTGCAGCGTGTGGTCTTTTATGTGGGCTACCCTGAACTGCCTCTTCACCAATATGTACCTCTATCCGCACCACTCCTGCCCTTATCTCTGCACAGCTATTGCTGAACTTCAGCTGTCTCTGAGTGAAGGTAAAGCATATTATCAGTCTGGGTACCGCACAGATTTCTCACTGTGCTGCTTCAAACAGGACTGCTGGCATTTCACCTCTGCCAGCAGCCCTTGGGCATTGCATTTTTGAGTCATTCTTCAAAGCTGTGGTATGTCTCACATTTGACACCAACAAGCTGAGGCACTGAAACCCTGTGGAACATGACTTGGAGATGGGAGGAACAGAAGATCACCAAGGATCTATGGCAGTGCTAAGTTAATTTGAGGCATGGAAGAGACTTCTGGTCAACTGTGCCCCAGGACTAATTAAAATATATCTGAAATAAAATCTTCTAACTCGAAGCAACAAAGACTTTGTATGCACAAACTGAAGAAGATAGTAATGCTACCCATTTATCTATATACAAGCTCCTTGATACAATAAAAGAAGCTTTTAGTTGTCATCTTACAATAGTTCTGACCTTGTATGATGTTATCTCCTAAAAATCATGGGGCAATGTTCAACTATTACTTGGGTTTCCCGCCAAACGGTTCTAACTTAAAAGAACAGAAACATAAGCTGAAGGTAAAGAATGAAACCAAATTTTCAATCACATGCTTTCCTTTGGCAATAGTTCCTTTTTCAGACTCAGTTATATATGTATCCACATTTTGTACTATGGATAGCCAACTGCTTTAGTCCATGGGCTAGAACTAGTCACCAGAGATTTTCACCTAGTCCCTACCCCTGGTCTACTTTCCCACTTGTTGGCATAGAATGGGTCAGGGCAGTAGTGAAGGCAGGGGCTGGTGGTGGCAGCAGGAATAGATGCACATGGTGGCACTCCATCTCACATGACAATACTCTTGTGGAGTCAAGTTCACTGGCCTTTCAGGCATGGTTGAGATGAAAATATTCCATCTGTTGAAAATGAGTTCCAGTGAGGGCTTTACACATTTTCACTAGGAAGGCCAACATTTATACACTGCTGCCTTGGTTAATTAGTTTAAATACTGGTATACTTTTCTATTCTGTTTGGTTTGGTTTGGGTTTTCCCCATGGGGCAGGATCATTTTTAGGAGACATTCAGAAAAGCGTGCAACTTGTAAGGTATCTACAAGTGTTCTGCATTAGTTTTAAGTAAATATGTGATCTTTCCTACAGTATTCTTAAATACACAGAGAGTTCCCACAAAGTTCCAATGACTCCCTGCTAGATAAGATCTCCTTCCAACTCATGGAGGATCTTTCGAATGGCAACCAGGGAGGTGGTCATGCTCATCTCTAATACGTACATTTTCTTAACATAATATGCTTCAGTTAACTTTGAGTACACCACTTAGAGATTGTTACTATATTAAGCAGTATGCTCTCTCTCACACACTTGCAGCACAATAAAAATAAATAATAGAAATACACAAAATATACTCGGATTACTTTCAGAGTGTTTCTGAAGCTTTCTCCATCATTTTCCTGACTTGGGGGAATTGTGAAATCTTTCCCTGACATTGAACTGTTTCACCATATTTAAAAGGTGCACTTATGATCCTAGCCAGAATATTTTCATTTTTACTCTAACTAGGGTGTTCCAATCACTTATAAGGTGAGGTCTAGTATTTGTTGACTCGTATATGTAATTTATCTCTACCTGAACGTGCATATAGTTTTATTGGTGCAATGTAGAAATGAGCACATTACATTGTGTTGTAAAGAGGTGCCCCGTTCTTCTTCAATGAATGCATTGAAAACCTTTATAGCTTATGACTTTTGTTGTGTGTTTTATATTTATGGTACCCATTTACAAGCAAAACTGTCTCTTGGAGTGTCTGAATTCAAAACATTTTTATTGGTCCTATATCAGTTTATATATTTCCAGAAACTACGTAGTGAAGCTTTAGAATACAAAAAAGAAAGGCATATTCATTGGAGGAGCTGCAGGCAAATCCATGAAACTTGCTAAGAAGCTAGTTTGAAAGTCTTATTTGGGCACCAAAAGACCACCACATTTGCTTCAAATTTCACTTAAGCCAAACTCTGGTGACAAATCTAGGAATGTACAAATCTTCCATTCTGAACCACTTCGCTACTCTCATTATGTAAGCTCTTCAGTCTCCCCTCAAAATTCCTCAGATGCATGGCCTGAGGCATCACTCCCAGATTCACTTCAAACTTAGCTTATATTTTGCTGGCAGATCTAGGGAATTGCAGCATAATTCAACAACTCATAAAAAAGTGTCCACATCATTTTGTAGTATCCACTCCCTTAAGGCCTCCTATTTCACAAATGATGATTTCCACCCCCACCCCCCAAATGTGCATGGACACATTCTTATTTCTCAAATCGTAGCCTAGAGAACAAAGTGAATGTAAAAAATAAAGTAAAAAATTATGTTTTCAGGAGTAATACTGCCCATAATTGTTTCAGCACATGAACATTTTTAATGGGAGAATCAGAATATTGGTTGAAGTCAAGACAGCTGCATTCCAACCTTCCAACAAGCACAATGTTAGAACTCTGGATGATAACTAAGCAAGCTTGATTCTCCTTTTTTGATCTTCTCATTTCTTGTTCTAACCTTGCTGGGTCTTGCCAGGAAGTGCAGCCAGTGGAAAAATGTGAAGAGCACCTTCTTCTTCTTTGGCGATCGCTCATAGCCAAGTAAGATTGTCTTCCATAAACATGGTTTTAACAATGAGTACCGTAAGTGACTGTGGAGGCCAATTCTGGATCCACACGTCCTTTCACAGTGGGGACATTGGTTTCCGGGTGGGAGTTGATCACAGTGTAGATTTGCCAAGCGTGCCTTCCTCTTATCACGTCCTGAGTTCAAGTGTCTTCAAAACCCATGACACCTTTGGTAAAAGCTGTTCTCCAACTGGAGCGCTTGCAGGCCAGTGTTTCCCAGTTGTCGGTGTTTATACTACATTCTTAAAGATTTGCCTTGAGGCAGTCTTTAAGCCTCTTTTGTTGACAACCAGCATTACACTTTCCATTTTTAAGTTTGGAATAGAGTAGTTGCTTTGAAAGATGATCATCAGGCATCCACACAACATGACCAGTCCAACGAAGTTGATGTTGAAGAATCAATGCTTCAACACTGGTGATCTTTGCTTCTTCCAGTACACTGATATCAGTTCGCCTGTCTTCCCAAGTGATGTGTAAAAATTTCCAGAGACACCGTTGATGGAATCTTTAGAGGAGTTGGAGAGGGCATTTATAAGTGGTCCATGTTTCACAAGCATATAGTAAGGTAGTGCTACCTGCCTGCTACACTGCTCCAGAGAAGCGGACACGGAGCAATGGATCCAAACTACAAGAAAGAAGATACCACCTAAACATTAGGAAGAACTTCCTGACAGTAAGAGCTGTTCGACAGTGGAATTTGCTGCCAAGGAGTGTGGTGGAGTCTCCTTCTTTGGAGGTCTTTAAGCAGAGGCTTGACAACCATATGTCAGGAGTGCTCTGATGGTGTTTCCTGCTTGGCAGGGGGTTGGACTCGATGGCCCTTGTGGTCTCTTCCAACTCTATGATTCTATGATTCTATGATTCTATGACTTCCCATAATGTCTTGGGAGCAGCACAAAGCAACAAGATATGGTGTCACTCCCAAGGCATTCCAGGAAGTGCATCTAATGACCCTTGTGCTTCTGTGATCAGTGCTGAGCTTTTAAAAAGAAGTCTAGATGCAGTGGGCTAGGGATTTTGGCTATAACATTCAAATGGAACAATGGGAGAGGCTCTGGAGGGAAGACATTAAATTTATGGCTTGCTATGATTTAAAAGAGAACTTCATGAAAATGCTCTACAGGTGGTATCTAACACCTGTTAAACTGTCTAAAATGTTTAGAGCTAGGCCAAACACCTGTTGGAAATGTTTGAAGGCGGAAGGCACTTGGATCCACATGTGGTGGAACTGTAAAAAGATAAGAGAATACTGGGACATGATTTAAAGGTAAAGGTAAAGGTACCCCTGCCCGTACGGGCCAGTCTTGACAGACTCTAGGGTTGTGCGCCCATCTCACTTAAGAGGCCAGGGGCCAGCGCTGTCCGGAGACACTTCCGGGTCACGTGGCCAGTGTGACATCGCTGCTCTGGCGAGCCAGAGCCGCACACGGAAACGCCGTTTACCTTCCCGCTAGTAAGCGGTCCCTATTTATCTACTTGCACCCGAGGGTGCTTTCGAACTGCTAGGTTGGCAGGCGCTGGGACCGAACAACGGGAGCGCACCCCGCCACGGGGATTCAAACCGCCGACCTTTCGATCGGCAAGCCCTAGGCGCTGAGGCTTTTACCCACAGCGCCACCCGCGTCCCAAGGGACATGATTTACAACAAACTTAAAAAAAAAAAATGTTTAAATGTTCCTTTCCCAAGAAGCCTGAAGCCTTCCTGCTAGGAATAATGGGTAATTGTAGTGTAATGTATCTATTGCTGGACTGTGCTACTTCACAATGCAGGTGGGGAAAGTAAATATACATTCAGAACAAACTCGCCAGTGATAAAAGTAGGATCAGAGCCAGTGTGGTGTAGTGGTTAAGAGTGGTGGACTCGTAATCTGGTGAACCGGGTTTGATTCCCAGCTCCTCCACATGCAGCTGCTGGGTGACCTTGAGCTAGTCACACTTCTCTGAAGTCTCTCAGCCTCACTCACCTCACAGAGTGTTTGTTGTGGGGGAGGAAGGGAAAGGAGATTGTTAGCCACTTTGAGACTCCTTAAGGTAGTGATAAAGTGGGATATCAAATCCAAATTCTCCTTCTTCTCCTTCTCCTTCTTCTTCTTCTTCTTCTTCTTCTTCTTCTTCTTCTTCTTCTTCTTCTTCTTCTTCTTCTTTTCCCTGACACGCTAGTTTTGCATATGTGGTAAGTGTTGTTTAATAGAAGGGAGCAAGGTATGAAGCAGAGAGGGCATTATTAGAATTGGTGCCAATCCCTAGGCAATGGGATTGGGATATTCATGCAAGAAGGCACACAAAATGGGGAAATTTAAGACTCAGAGGTGGACAGTATTCCCCCCCCCCCTTTTCTCCTTTCTGTTTTCTCTACTTTTGTTTATAATTGCTAGGCCCAATCTCATTCAAGTCTATGGGAGCTCACCCACATCTACTTTCCATAGCACATAATATAACCCGGTTGCATGTCTAGTTTATTGCATCATGAATACTTGAAAGCACATAATTCTGATCGACTACTGTCAGCTGCTCCTGGACATCAAGCCACCTGAGAATTTGTTGTACACTGCTCTTGGAAGAAGAGGAGGATATAACAACAAAATTAAAGGAAACCACCAACAGTATAATCTTTGACAAATGCAAGCTGGTCTCCAAGCGGTATCTAACTGAACTTACCCTTGCAACATGTAATGCTAGAAAATGTCACAGGCAGAAGAACCACGGCAGAAGGTAGGAAAGCGGGGAGGGGGGACCCCTAAGGACTATTTAAGGCACCATGTTTTCTCTTGTGTAGATTCTAACTACTAACAAGAGGTAAAGACCGGATCTAAAGTGATCTAAAGTGCTGGCCTAAATCTTTATCCCATCTCCCTGCTGAAAGATTTACCCCACAAATGGGACAACACAGTGTTAGCATGCTTGGAGAATTCAGTTTAATGGCATGGATACTAATGGATTTACTTTGTTTTAATGTGAACATTAACTCTGTGCACAAATTACCCAGACCACACTTCCAAGAAGAGCGGTGCTGGATTTACATTCAGCAGTGCATCCAATGGATCACAGGCTTTGATTAATAGCATCTGCATCATTGTTCAATATCTGGAACTCAAGCTGATAATGCAACAGCTGAATTCACATCAGTTAAGTGCTACCAGCATGAAACAGCAAACAATAACTTGCAGATCCACGATGTGGGAATAGGAAACTGCCAAAATGCTTCTCGGCAAATTTCCAGGGGAAAATAGTTCAATTAGTAGTTGTGATTGTAGCTCCCAATGAGCTATGAATGTCTTCTCAAAGCTGGCATCCGCACATAGCTCACATCAGCAGGGAGCAAGATCAGGTATTTGCAAAGGCTCAGAAACTGCTGAAAGACACACTACTGACCCCATCAACATTTTCATTGCTCGTACACATATGTGGACTATGATATTCCACCTAGACAAGCATCAGGAAACTTTGGAATGATCTACAGATATAAGTTGCTTAAAGAATGTCACATATTAGATGTGTTTTCTGAAAGCAACAGCCTTTGCCCTAAGCCACTTCCTATAATCTCACATTTCTGAGGCTACCTGTGGTTCTGCAATAGTAAAGGAATGCTCTCGATATGTTCTCAAGGGCACTGCAACCTTTTCACATGTCGAGGAAACAAAGAGAGACTATGGTAGCCCATGAAGGATGCTAAAGGCCTGGACGCCTGCAGCAGACTCTCTACATATTAAAGATCCAGCTTTCTCTAGGACAGTAATTCCAAAACAGTGCACCATGAGAAATTCTTGGAACCTGCAATGCTATACACACTTACTTGGCAGTCAATCCTATTGAACCCAGTAAGACTTCTGCGTAGACATGCTTATGATTACTGGCTGCCATAAGTCAAAGAGGAGTCAGCTTGCTGCCTCACTTTAATTCACCATCTTAACCTTGCCTTCATCCTATCAGACTCCACTTTGGGTGGGTAGTTATGCTGCATCTTTCCAAGGGGTGTATGTGAGTAGCTCAATCAATGACACACAGTGCAGAGGTTCAGCAGAGTTACACATACAGTACTTGGAGGAATCTGAACATTGTGTCTCTGCATAAATTACCACAGCTGCAGACCTTCCAGGTGTCCCTATTTTCCAGGGACAGCTCCAGATTTACAGAAGCCATCTCAGTTTCTGATTCAATCCCAGAATGTCCCGCTTTTCCTTAGGACGTCCCTATTTTCATCAGAGAAATGTTAGATGGTATGGAGTTATGCAGCCCTCAAGCCAAGGAGATAAGTAACTATACAACCTTCAGAATACATCTGATGGAAGCCCCATATAGGGAGGTTTTTTAATGTTTGGTGTTTTATTATGTTTTTATATCTATTGGAAGCTGCCCTGAATGGATGGAAGAACCCAGTCAGATGGGCGGGCTATAAATAAATACTAATAATAGAACAGGGCATCTCTATTTTCATCTGATAAATGTTGAAGGGTATGCACCTGAAAGTTTTGAAGTATAAGAGTGTTTCTCTGATTTTAATTTGGGGGGAAAGGGTGTTAGAATTCCTGCTCCATGATTGCAGTTATGGGATTTTTGTCTTTCACATGACGGTATATGTTTTGACTCTACAGAGTGGGATGTGACGGAGACAGGATGTTTGTGTTACTGTGTTCTGTGAAGTGGGACTATTGTCCTTTGTCCTTTTTCTCTTTGCTGTCTGATGCTAGAGAGAGAGGGAGCCATGTTGCAGTGCTCCATGTATATGTAAATAAAGTAGATTAGCCAAAATGCTGAGTTGCTGAGGTCTGCTACGCAACTGCGCATACTCTGCTTATCCCTAGGTGTGCTGATGTCTGTTGGCATCGGTTGGTGTGATGTTCTGGCTGAAGAAAGCTTTTGAAGCTCCCGAACGAAAGATCAGGAGGGAGAGAACATGCCAGTCAGGCATGTGTCTCTACCAGGGTCCTACTCGAGTGTAGGCTGAGCTCCTGACAAAGGGACCCCCAGCTATCAAAAATACAGGAAATACTGCTTTGGAGGCACCATTTTACAACTCTTATTTGCTAATAAATGCCAACATTTTTTTATTTGCATATTGAACCCTCATTTTAAATTTGCAATAAAGTCGCATATGAATGGATCGTACATTAGTAGCATAGAAATATACAAGATTTCAGATTAAAGCACATTTCAGATTAAATTGAAGAGTTTCTTTAATTTTTGTTCTGTTTATGTTACTCTGTGATTATACATAGATTTGTGAATTTAAATTTATTATTTATTATTGAATTATTGAAATTAATCTCTATATAGCTATAAAAAGGTGCCTTGAAGTCTCCAACCCAATCAAACTCAGACTTAAATCAACAATTCATATATTGAAGCTGGTGACCCCATAATGTATTATTATAACGTATTATTTTCCGTATGTGAATCAGTAAGAGAGTGGCAGAATTAGGGTTGATAGACTTTCAATTATTGTGCATTATGCACTTTTAGAAATTATTTAAATAGGCATTTCCATGATGGACTATTATGGGTATTCTGCCTGCTATGGTCCATTGAGTACATATTATGTCCTATAAAAATAGCAATAAAGCTTTATGGAAGAAAAAATATGCATTATATAAAATGTTATAAAACCCTTGAACGCCTGTGGTGAAAGATACAGCTTGTCATAGGCATTATGTTTTTAAGTACAATGAATAATCCCATCTGAAAAGCTATACACACATGCACACAAATGGAAATTAAATATATACAGGCCATAAATTGATATGAGTGCACGGTTTGAACTCCCCAAATCACTGAATTTTTCGTGATTTTTAAAAAAAGTATTATTATGACTTCAAAATGCAGAGTGCTGTTGAGCAGCCTGTTAGCTCCTTATTTTCTACAGAATTGCCCATTTGGTTTGACTGGCGTTGGAATCCGCATGTACAAGTTTTAGCCATTCTGGAATTACTGTGGCACAATAAAACATTTTTCATAACACAGTAGAAGTTGCCTGCATCCTTCCTTAATATTATATAGCCAATATTGGGGGATAATAAAAAAGGCAAGTGTAAAAGTTACAAGGTGCTTTTCTTCTGTAAAGAAAACAACTGGTGACCATTAATCTGAAAGCCTTATTTACATTAAACCTTCAAATCCAAATCTGTATCATCCATTTGCTGTGTCAGATATGTTTGCGTGTGGAGGGGTGGGAGTTAGCAATGGCTCTGAAGGCGTCTAGCTGAGCACCCAGTGGCTTCTCATTGAGGAGCAGCAGATAAGGGGCTTTTTAGGCAGGAATCAGAGGCTGCTCTATTTCAGCACAAGCCAGCTCTTGGCTTGGTTAATAGGGTGAGATCTCTTGTACTATTGGATGATTAAAAGACCTGTGGCCCTCCAAAAGTGGCCCTTCAAATTTCACTAGTGCGTTACACCAGTCAACTGCTGAAAGCAAAAGTTAGGTATTCTGTGGGTGTGCATGACTAACATGCAACTCTTCAGGAGGTGGAATAGCGGAGTTTTGTTCCTGTAAATGGTCCCAGTGTCTTAGCCACTGTATCTTTTAAAAATAGTACTATATCTTTAAAACACGCAAATGCGCACACACAATCCACACTGATATTTTATGCAATCCATGCTGTTATTTTATGCAAGCAAATTGAAATTTCTATACAAAGGCATGGAATTTGTCAGTTGCTACCTTGCTGCAGCAGAGGGCTGCTCTGAGTTTTCAGATGTGTCAGTCACATCACTTTGATCTTAAGGTGATAGTGTCTTTTAACGTGAGGCTTTTATTGATTAGCAGAACAAAACGTGGTTTCTGAAGTTTTCATAAATGTGATTATTGCCAATATGCACCGTTCTACAAAGCTCTTGGTTCCTGCAAAACTGGGTATCTGGGGAATAGCCTCTCATACATGGCTGTTATAAGTCTGAAGCATAACCCTCACTGATGGCATTGATCGTTGATATACCAGATACAGTGGTGCCCCGCAAGACGAATGCCTCGCAAGACGAAAAACTCGCTAGATGAAAGGGTTTTCCGTTTTTTGAGTCGTTCCGCAAGACGAATTTCCCTATGGGCTTGCTTTACCGAGGAGCTTCGGAAAATGAAGCGGGACCTCAGACGGCTAGAGCGAGTATGGCGGGGTGCCCGTGACGGAGCCTCAAGAACATCTTATAGGGTTTTTATGAAAACCTATGAGATGGCAGTGAAGGCCGCTAAGAAGGCTTACTTCTCGGCCTCCATTGCATCCGCTAGCTCTCGCCCGGCGCAATTATTTAGTATAATTCGGTCTTTAACGTCCCTCGAAGGACAGCCAAATTTAAATAACAATCTGACACACAGCTGTGAGGCATTTGCGAGCTTTTTTGCGGAGAAGGTCCTGTTGCTCCGCCATGACCTCCCTGCCAATTTGGATACAATAAAGGAACTGGAGGCCCCTCGACTGTCCTCGGGTCCAGTATTGGACCACTTTGACCGGATATCTCCAGCTGATGTGGACAGATTCCTCCAAGCTGGAAAAACGACCACCTGTCCTCTTGACCCGTGCCCGTCATGGCTAATTAGAGCGTGTCCAGACGAGGTGCGGGCCCCCCTGGGGGATATCATCAATTTGTCCCTTGGCACCGGGATATTCCCAGGGGAACTGAAGGAGGCGGTGGTGCGTCCGCTCTTAAAGAAAACATCATTAGATCCCTTAGATCTATCCAATTACCGCCCGGTCTCGAATCTTCCATTCCTGGGTAAGGTGATTGAGAGAGCGGTTGCTGAACAGCTCGGTAGGTTTCTGGATGAAACATCTGCTCTGGATCCATTCCAGTCCGGCTTCCGCGCTGGGCATGGGACCGAGACGGCTCTGGTCGCCCTAACAGATGATCTCCGCAGGCAGCTGGATCGAGGCGGGTCGGGGCTGCTGATTCTTCTAGATCTGTCAGCAGCCTTTGACATGGTCGATCACGAACTTCTGGACCACCGCCTTGCCGACGTGGGGATCCAGGGCACAGTCCTCCAATGGCTGTGCTCGTTTCTCTCTGGTCGGGGACAGAGGGTGGCGCTTGGGGGGGAATTGTCATCGTGTCACTCCTTGGTGTGTGGAGTGCCTCAGGGTGCGATTCTCTCCCCAATGCTTTTTAACATCTTTATGCGCCCCCTCGCCCAGCTTGTCCGGAGTTGGGCTGGGTTGCCATCAGTATGCTGATGACACCCAACTCTATCTGTTGATGGATGGCCATCCTGACTCGGCCCCAGACACACTGACCAGATGTCTGGAAGCTGTGGCTGGATGGTTACGTGGGAGCCGGTTGAAGTTAAATCCTTCGAAGACAGAGGTCCTCTGGCTGGGGCGGGACGATATGGGATCGAGGGGGCAACTCCCATCTCTTGCGGGGGTGCAATTAGTGCCAGCACCGTCCGTTAAGAGTTTGGGTGTAATCTTCGATACCTCCCTCTCTATGGAGGCGCAGATTACAGCTATAACAAAGGCGGCATTTTTTCATCTCCGCCAAGCTAAGCAGTTAGCCCCTTATCTCTCTCGCCCTGATCTAGCCACTGTGATCCATGCTACGGTCACCTCCAGACTGGATTATTGTAACTCGCTCTACGTGGGGCTGCCCTTGAAACTGACCCAGAAACTCCAGCGGGTGCAGAATGCCGCGGCGAGACTCCTTATGGGGTCTTCGCTGCGAGATCACATTCATCCGGTACTATACCAGCTGCACTGGCTCCCGGTGGAGTACAGGATCAGGTTTAAGGTGCTGGTTTTAACCTTTAAAGCCCTATACGGCCTAGGACCCTCGTACCTACGGGACCGCCTCTCCTGGTATGCCCCACAGAGAAACCTACGGTCTGCAAATAACAACATCCTCAAGGTCCCAGGCCTCAGAGAGGTTAGGCTGGCCTCAACTAGAGCCAGGGCCTTCTCGGCGGCGGCTCCAATCTGGTGGAATGCTCTGTCACAAGAGACTAGGGCCCTGCGGGACCTGACATCTTTCCGCAGGGCCTGCAAGACAGAGTTGTTCCACCAGGCCTTTGGTCAGGGCGCAGCCTGACTCCCTCCTCTGGCAACCTGCACAGAATTTTGCCTAATCGGTTGCCAACAATTTGATTTTAATTAATTTTTATAATGAAATGTTTTTAGAATGTTTTTAGAATTTGACTGTTTGACTATTTGACTGTTGTTAGCCGCCCTGAGCCCGGCTTCGGCTGGGGAGGGCGGGATATAAATAAAATTTATTATTATTATTATTATTATTCGCAAGACAAAATGTCTTGTGAGTTTGTTTCCTTTTTCTTAAAGCCGCTAAGCTGTTAATAGCCGCTAAGCCGTTAATAGCCGTTAATAGCTGCTAAGCCGCTAATAGCCGTGCTTCGCAAGATGAAAAAACAGCAAGAGGAAGAGACTCGAGGAACGGATTAATTTCGTCTTGCGAGGCACCACTGTAGTTGTCTTAATAAATATCCTGTTAGAGAGACTGTTGAGTTGCTACTATGCCAGAATTCCAATACTCACTTTGAAACACGTTTGACGCAGCTGAATTAATTTCCCAGAATGAAATACTCTCACATCTTCAAACAATTAAAAAGATCTAAAGTATCTTGCTGGATCAAACCAGTTGCCCATCTAATTCAGCCTCCTGTACACACAATAAGCAACCAGAAGCCTATGAGAACCCACAAGCAGGATATTAGTGCAACATCATTCTCTCGGATGTGGTCCCTTCCCCCAATATGGTTTAACTTGGTGGCCAGGTTATTCTGCTTCTGTTTTGCTTATTGGCATCTTTACCTTGACTAGACTTGGCATCATTTGCCCATGTAGGTCATTGAATATGGCTTCATTTGCCCCTATAGGTCGGTACATATGGTTGTGATGATCAGTTATTATTTCTCTTATTACCATCCAGTATGTCATCATATCAGATATTATTGGCAATTTTTTTATGGGCTGCCACAGGCAATAGGATTAAAGCAATAGGATTCAATGGCCAATTCAGCTTCACCCTTACAGCTCCTGCAGCCTCCATAAATTGTTTCTGGAGGGGCTTTTGTGGGATGATGGAGACTATAGGGATGGGAGAGAATTGGCAAAAAATAAATAAAAATAATAATCCCCTCCAGGGTCCTGCTTGAACGACACAAGATGGATACAATGGCATCAGAAGGATAGAACTTCATAAAAGCAAGCAATACTCAAGAATTTAGCATCTACTTACTGAAACTAAATTGAAGTTGAATATCATTTGTGGGGGTTGTAGGTTTGTAGGTCTGAGAAATGCATAGACAGGCTGTTCTGGATAGAGCTACAGATCTTCCTGAAGGACCAGATGTGTAGTCTTGGGGTACCCCTGAATCCTACTTTTTCACTTAAGTTCCAAGTGCTAACAGACAAATGAGTTTAAGATGGTCTCATAAAGTATGGGTGACATGGGTGAAAATGTTCCTTCAGGTAACTAACTGGGTTCCAAACTGTTTACAGCTTTATATGTTACCACCACCACGTTATGAAGATGAAAGCTTTGCACTATTTCTTCCAACAGTTGAGTGGTGTGTTGAGTTGGTAGCCTGACAGTTGTCTCCCAAGCACGGCACACCAGGGCATCACCTGGGTCATCTGCTCCTAAAATTGTCCCTTAGTGCATTGAGGAAGAAAGACAAGAAGAGAAGCTGGACTGCATCCCATTCTTCCTCTCCCCTTTCACCAACCCTTTACTATCAGTGCATGAAATCAGGAAGGGAATGAATTTTCTAGGTGTACAGAAACACAATTTTTTTTTTGTCCAATGTGTTTTGAATATCTTCTTTGGGGGCTACTCTTAGTCACAGCCAACTCTGGCTCTTTTGGCTGAAGCCAACACATTCTGCTCCCCATCCTATGAAGAGGGACTGGGTAATGACCTTGTTAACATTTTCAGGGGAGAAATATTAGCACCAAATAATATTGCTAAGAGTACAGGGAATTGGTTTTCAAAATAACTCAGGTATAGCCACCCCTGGAACAATCTTTCATAAACCGCTCATAAGTGACTTGAAGCTTTTCTGACTTCAAACTCTTATTGTTTGCTGAATAACTGGAAGGGGCGGAAAGGCAGACAATAAGAAGTGTCACGATCTGTTTGAAGACTTACTTAGCTGTCGGTTTTGCTACTTCTCTGTATTAGATTTGTGTCAAATCTTGTTAAATGTTAACACTATGATTTCATATGCTTTTGTTATAAGGCAATTTGGCTTGAATTACATCAGGAACATGAAGAATGTAACCCCAATGAGAACATGGTTAGAAATGCAACAGAATGATTTGAATATGCATTCACAACAGTTGACTCAAAGCAAAGGTGAAGGCTGAAACCTTTATGAAGTCTGCCACACGATCTTACCATCTAAGGGATAATGATGGATCCTTAGATGGGGCAGATAGTTGCATCTGACCGGCAGAATCCGAGACCAGGGAGAAGAAAGGATGGAAGAAGACTGGAAGAAATTCAAGATCTATTTACAAAAATATTGTAATTTGGCTGAGTGTTGAACCGGATGCCAGAGTAGAAAACAATTGTCTATCACCAAATTAGACTTAAGGATGAATTATATGCTAATCAAAACTAAGACTATGAGCAAAATGATAATTTGTTTGAAATTAATTTAATAATGATGCAAGTGTATGCGGGAGGTGTGGGGGAGTCCTATGCAACAACCGAGAGATGTTAAATTGACAATAATGAATTGTGTTATTTCTGATGTATGTTTTATGTGAAAATTTTAATAAATATATTATTAAAAAAAAAAAAAGATAGTTGCATCTTCCTGCACATCAAAACTAATTCATTTAATCAGTGAGTGACAATTGTAATCCACGGGGTTGAGAACTGAGAGTACACATTTAATTTGCTGTGTTGTTGTAATACAGAATGCAATACAAAAGATGGCATTTTCAGAGACCCAAAGTGGAGGTGAATAGAGTGAAGGTAGAGAAGTTTATCGCCTTGCAGTGGGATAACAAATATAACTCATTAAGCACAATAAGAAAGTGAGAGGACAAGGTGCAGAGCTGCTGTCATGGCTCATTTCCCCATCACCATCCCACCGGTTTCTACATAGTAGTCTTCCTCTGGTTGCATTTTTATTGTGATAATATTTCCCCCATTTTTAGCTTGTCTGGTGCTATTGTTCACTCCAGCGTTGTCTACGCCAGTGACATTCCCAATCCCTAACCTGGTTAGTGCTTCTTCTTATTGCATTATGTACAAAGGAGATTCCATGGTCAACATAATGGTGTTATATAGCCAATCAGAATTGGTTATGTGCTAACAACAAGGACAAATTCAGAGTAAGGGCAATATAGGCAGACATTTTTAAAGCAATTAATACTTTCAACAGCCTTAGAAGCAAGCCATTCCTTTGTGGTTGTTGTGACTGAAAAGTATAGTGGAGATGACCAGAAGTCTCTTGAGGGATGGTGAGCCAACCTCTCGTTCATTTTGATGCCAATGAACATAGGAGCATATTGTAATATCAGCACACATCTCAATGGCAATAACGACAAATGGTATTTTTAAAAAGACCATTTTATTAAATATTATCTCATCCAGAATAGGATTAAATTCTCTTCAAATTTTCACAAATGAAGTGGTGAAGCTATTCTTGGACTGTACCATTTCAGATTGCAGCCGAGGGGGTGTAGCATTGTTGCATATTTCTTTATAAGAAACAAATCCTGCACATCCAAAAGTAATATGCCTCAGACAAGGCTATGCTTGACTATGTTCAGGGCAGTTGTGTTTGTTAGTTTTTAATACAGAACACTCCCTCATGTGATGCCCAGACCTTTATTTTGAAGTAGCTCAGGAATAGTCCTGGTTATGTCTCTTGAGGAGGTTTACTTATTAGTTAAAGATATTTTGTTCTCAGGGACTAACTGCATTTTCTGGTGCACAATTTCAAGCCAAGTTTGAATTTCAAAGATATTTATTTAAATATAATTCTCCTTTTCCAATACAGAGAAAGATGAAAGTAGTTGTACCCAACTGTATCACGGAAAGAACTGGGTGCAAGTATAGATCTTTGACCCCATATTTAAGCACTTTCTGAAACACACATTTAAAAACAATATGCTCACTCACTCAGGGTGCCATTTAATTTTGATTATAGTTTTTTAGGAACCCTTTTGGCTATTAGGAAGCTTCCATTACATTTCACACACCCAATGACATCAGATAGTGATCAGATGGGCTTGTTGACTTTTATGCGGCACAAAAAGGAAGAGACAGTGAAATATTATTAGCTGGAGCCTGTCTCACAAGACATATGGTGATTTGCATAAACTCATATTTGCTCAACTGAGTATTGACTTATGCAGTATAGTTTTACTCTGTTCTCCTGCCTGAATTTCCAGTAGTGGAATCTGGAAGGCTTCCATCTTGGAAGCTGAAATGACTGCAGCACGCCGAGCTTAGGGTTTGGTCCCAACTGTTTCTCAAGTGTTGGATAGGAGAAAAGAAATTCTTGATAAAACATTGGGATATGGTTTGTTCCGTAACAAGGAACTTCAGACTCCACATTTGCCATTGTTCCAAATGTAAAGATTGGCCTTTTCTTCCTTGTTGAGGGAAAAGCCTGCAGCACACAGAGGCTTTCATATTGCCCTACATTAGTGGCCCCTAATCACAACATTTTTAAATCTAAAATGAAGAGCTGTTTACATTAAGGTGCCTTAAGTTGCTTGCACCTGTGGATGGAATTCCTCTGCTGCTGGAATTTGGACAGCAAGACAGCTGCTACAGCTTCCAGTGAGTTGGGGACTGATCCTGTTTTGAGACTAAGGTTGACAGCCTGTGTGCCTAGGTGGTTCCCACTGGCTCTACTTGTAAAACAAAACAAGTTATTTAAGGTCACCACTTAAGGTCACCACTTTAAAAAACTCAATCCTATCTGGAGTTAGCTCTGTCTAGCTAAAATCATTTCAGTGATTTTAGGTTTGCCTAACTCCAACAGGTCACTGAAGGAAACTGAAATTACAAAACCCTTAGGCTTCATGGCAATCAGAGTCTCCAAAAGACATATTAATGGAAGTGTAGGTGGGTTCCCAGGTGGCAAGACACAGCGATAACAGCAAGAACCTTTATTGAACTACGTAATTGGGAAACAGGGGCAAAGCAACTGCTTATATACATTCCTGAAAGCCTGGGCCACTCCCACTCCCAACATGATTGGCTGTCTAAATTTCCAAGCTGTGAATCACGACTCAGAGTTCAAGGGCCAATGGCAGAGGCCCAAATCCTGAAATGTTCTGTGATTGGACATCATGTATCGAATCAAAACACAGGAGCTCAGAATCCTTAGTCCAGACTCAAGCTCAGGCAAACACGGACCACTGTATACATCAGAAATATTATTATGAAAACTTCCTCAGTGACTCTGTGTTTAAGCAGATTCAGACAATTAGCCTGCTCCTCCCACCAGCTGGTGGTTATTTTCAATGCGTGGTTAAACAAATATGACACTCATTTCTCATTATTTATTTTTATGGTTAGTTAACCTTTTCTGAACCACTCACGGCTCCGTCTATGGTGCAGAGTCAGGCTTACACTTCCGCATATGACTCCAGAGATGTGCTACATACTTCCTGCCCTCTTCAAGAGTGACAAGACACAACTGACCCCAAAGAGCAGCTTTGGAATGGTAGGAACTCTGGACTAGACTTGTGGCATGCAGAAGGGACTCCTTCAACAGCATGAGTTTTAAAGGCTACAATGTTACAGTTGATTCATTGCCACAGTGGCTGAGTAAGATGGCATGAGCTTGACCGTACTGGCCTGTAAATGCAAGACAAGCCTGGAATCTGTTAGGAAGCGCATGGTTTGGAACCACTAAACCAGTCTGCTTAGCACTTGCTCTATTACGAAATGAGTGTAGGTTTGACCCACTGCTTTTCCCGGGAAAACATGCCGTTTCCTGCTGAATCAGAGCAAACATCAATCCACAGAAAAACCCATTGGCATCTGCTCTGATTCAGTGGTAAACAGTGGGTTTTCCCAGGGCAAAGCAGTTGGACGAATGGAAGTGTGGGCAAGCCCATGACCAGATCTCCTTTACACATAAACTGGGCAGTCCTATTTGCCCCTTGGTTGTTCAGCCCCCCCCCCCCCGGCTTTTGCCCTTTCAAAGCATGGTGAGCATAACTGATGCAAAGCACTTAAGGAGACACAGTATACAAAATACCCTTACAGAAGCAGCTTTGGACACAATCTGATGTGGGAAGCACTGTAACGGAGAAACATGGAGTACTATGGTGCCTTGGTGACACAGTTAAATCCTATGAAATGTGGAAGGTAACTCAGAGCTAGATACATGGCTGCCTTTCTTCTTTCTTCTTTAGGTGGCTGTCCAATTACCTTCACTTCTAGCTTTAAAGTCCCCTTATTTAGTGTTAAAGTAATACATTTTCAATTGGGTTCCTCCCCCCCACTCCCTTCCCCAACAGGCATGCATCATTGTTAATTGAGGGAATCATTTTTTAAAGAAGAAGGGGGGAAAAACACAAAAGCAAATGAGGAAAAAAAGCTCAACACCTTTTATCCCCAAACAAAGATTACATGCACAGCAAGTTGTAATCCTTGGCTTTGCAGTATTGCTTTACAGGGTTAAGAAGATAAATGTTCATTGCTTTTAATCCTCCCCATGATTTATGAGTCTCTGGGTGTCCTCACCCCCCCCCCACCCTGAGCATCTACAACTGTGTGCTGGTTCTGCCTGCTGTTTAAATTACAGAGACATCTATAAAGCAAATAGGGGATTGTTGTCCTACAACAGGGCAGCTTCTTCATGCCTCCCACAGCATTCCTCCAATCATAAGGAAGTGATTTATCTGTGTGAGTATTGCACGTTATGTTTGAGGGGATGGGGGAAGATTATCTCAAGAGTGGGTGGCAATATGATCCCCTGGATGATCACTTGTCATGCTAACTTGAAAGGAACATGACTGGGACAACAGCTGCACAAGCTGAAGAAAAACTCAGCTGAAACCGCCCAACTTCTATTGTTCCAGAACCCACTCTGCATTCTCAGCTACTGACAGGATAATTAAAGGCTAAGCAAGATTGGCCTGATGTAAAGGAACACACCAACACACACCAGCTCTTAATCGTACAATCTTATTCTGTGTTAGCAATGCTATCCATTCACACAGTTTTCTGCTGGTCCCAAAGAAAGCAACATAAGGGAGAACAGTGCCAGGTTTAGGGCAGAGTGAGTGGACCCATCCCCTGCACAGGGTGCTGAGCCGAGGGATCGCAAAATAGTGCACTTGGGAGCATGCACAGAACAGAAGGTAAGAAAGGGGAAGATGCTTTAACATAGTGTTTCTCAACCTTTTTCTGACAGTGGCCCCCTTCCGACCGTGTTTCCTTCCTGTGCCTCCCCTATAATGTGGAGTTCTATCCTCAATACCCCTTACAATATAGGGTTTCTTGTCAAATAGTGTGGAGTTTCATCCATGGCCTCCCTTGCAGGACTGGGGTGACCCCTTCCTTCACTGGCCCCTTAACATATCCAATAACAACAAGGTCTTTTTTATGTATTGTTATTCTCCTCCAACTTACACTTCAGACACTGCATTTGTTTGAACTTTAGCCTCACAGTTAGGACCATTGCCACGGCACAAATGTTGGCAGTACCTGTTCCAAAGCACCCTTCTATCTGCAGACTTTAAAGGAAGAAGGGAAGGAATGCTGTCAACAGCTCCCGTGCCCCAGCATCAAAAGCACACAAAAACATGCAGGCAAAACTCATTGTACAGTTGGATTCTGTAAGGAACAATTCAAGGAGAAAAGCGGCACACGGCTAATAAACAGGGGGAAGCCAATGATTGTCTTTCACTCCCTCGGAAACGCAGAGGTATGCTTCTGAAGTGAGATGCGTCCCATTTGACAAAAGCAGTGCCTTATAATTATGACAGGAAATGTACCATGAAAGAGCTCCGAGGAGAGGGCCATAGCTCAGTGGTAGAGTGCATGCTTTGCATCTGCAAGTTCCTTAGTTCAGTCCCTGCCTTCTCCATTTAAAAGGTTCTCTGGCAGCAAGGCCAGGAAAGATCACTGTCTGAGAATTCAGAAAGTCATTGCCAGTCACAAGGCAGCACGAGGCTAAATGAACCCATTGGTCTGATTCAGTGGTAGACAGTGCTGATGTTTATAAAGGAATTTGTGTCCTTTCAGAAATATAAACACCCTGTAAAAGGATGTTTTCCTCCAGGATATATATATATATATATATATATATATATATATATATATATACCTGAAGAAAACACATGGAACAGAGACATATTTACACCTGTTTCAAAAGGAACCAATCACTCGCATAGCTCTGCTGTAGTGTTCCTACTCTATACATACTTCCTGAGTTGAGACAGACATTTATGAACATTTATCACATCCTTTGTGCCATGGTAACCTCTGGAGCATGTGTATCTGGCATCAGGTTTATGACATTTTGTGAGAAGTACAAGCACCTGAATATATGACACACTGACACACACACAAACTAGGAGCAGAAAGGCATATTGGGCAAAAATACCAGGTGTGTTGGTGATTCTCACAAAATAGCCTTTGCATGGTGCAATCCATGGAATCCCAGCTCCAGGCTTCTGGCATTCATTTCCATTTTAGAGGGTATTGAGAAAATTCATTTTCAGTATAAATATTAAATAAATATTATTTAAAGAGAAAGGTCAGGATCCAAAGTAGCATGGATCAAGGCCCATGTTCTCTCCCATGCCACTTGTCAATTGCATTTGAAATGGAGACATTTGAAAAATATTTGTGATGTGGCATAAGGTGAGGGACCTGCCGTTGAACAGGTGTGGGGGTGTGCTGTAACATCTAACCAAGTGAGCACAAACCTTTGGAAACACCAAACAGAAGTGTCTACAAGCCAGCTGATATGTTTTAAAAAACCTTTTGTTTCCTACCTGCAAAAGTGATTTCACACCCAAGGTCCCAGCAGTACAGTTTTAACTCCTCACTCGACCGCAGTTGGTAAGGTTGATCTGTCAAAACAAATGCAAAAGAACTTATTAAAAACAGAAATAAAAAGTTAGCAATCTCCATTATTTCCATGGTGTACAGGCCCCGTGACCTGCATTCTGTGTTGGATTTGTCCATCCTTATGGGCCTTTCATGTATCTTTTTAGCATTCCTCCTAAAATGTTTCACTTATACCAGACTGCTTCCTGCCCCTGCTCATCTTCCTCAGATCTGGTTTTAGGAGAACATCTATTTAGCAACTAAAGACGTATGTACTCACCAACCCCGTTCTAACAGGATTTGGGCCATTCTTAATAAGATTTCCTTCTGTGATGGAACCCCTATTTGGGGACTTCCCTGGCTTTTTTTCTGGCCCACGTAGGACTAGTCTGGATAGTTGGCCTTGGTGAAGATTTGACGTTTTCTCCCCCCAAACAGTTTTTGATCTGGCCATTTTAAGTTGTATTTTAATCCTGTTTTTAAGTTGTATTTTAATCAATTGTTTTTATACTTGATTTTAGCCGCCCTAAGCCTGGTCTTGGCTAGATTAAAATTAAAATTAAATAATAAAATTAAATAAATAAATAAATTTTGCCTTGTTTGAAATTTCTTCATCCTTCCTTCATAATTGTTACATGTTCTTTGTTATGTATGAAGGCACTGCTAGGCCTTGATGCCTCCTTGAGCTGAGGAGATTCCTCTACTTAACAAGAGACTGGAAGGATTCTAAAATGCTCCAATGGTAAGGTTGGTGGGGTAATGTTGGTGGCTGGCAGGCAGCCAATCCCTGCTGAAATAGGGCCAGTGTTATAATTGGCTAATTGCATCATAAAGGTGACCTATCACAGGTGGTGGTGGGGTATTGCCTGGGCCAGCTTAAGGTATATATTCTGGGCCAAGTGCCCAATCATTCAATCTTGTGGTACCCTCCCTTCAGATGTCAAGGAGATAAAGAACTACATAACTTTTTGAAGACATCTGAAGGCAGCCCTGTATCAGGAATTTTAAAAATGTTTAATTTTACTATGTTTTATATATGTTGTAAGCTGCCCACAGTGGCTGGGGAACCCCATCCAGATGGGTGGGGTATAAATAATATCCCCACCCCTTGTTGCTGTAAGAAAACCATTTGAGCTTAATCCTGGTGCTCAGCTAGAAAAGAGAAAAAGAGAAAAAGCTATTTGCAGTGGTACCTCAAGTTACAAACGCCTCAAGTTACAAAAACTTCAGGTTACAAACTCCGCTAACCTGTAAGAGTTACCTCGATTTGAGAACTTTGCCCCAGGATGAGAATGGAAATTGTGTGCCAGCGGCGCAGCAGCAGCAGCAAGAGGTTCCATTAGTGAAAGCACGCCTCTAGTTAAGAACAGTTTCAGGTTAAGAACGGACCTCCAGAACAAATTAAGTTTGTAACTAGAGGTACCACTGTATGTGTGTTGTATGTGCGATATAACATTGTGCCACCAGATGGCGATTTAGAGTCCCATTTTTCTTTATCGTTCTACCCGGACACTGAGGTCCAGCGCCGAGGGCCTTCTGGGGGTGACTCACTGCGAGAAGCCAAGTTACAGGGAACCAGGCAGAGGGCCTTCTCGGTAGTGGCACCCGCCCTGTGGAACGCCCACCCTCCAGATGTCAAAGAGAGCAACAACTACCAGACTTTTAGACGACATCTGAAGGCAGCCCTGTTTAGGGAAGCTTTTAATGTTTGATGTATTACTGTATTTTAATATTTGGTTGGAAGCCGCCCAGAGTGGCTGAGGAAGCCCAACCAGATGGGTGGGGTATAAATAATAAATTATTATTATTATTATTATTATTATTATTATTATTATTATTATTATTATTATCTGTTTTCCCTGTTTAAATTAACAACACTTTAAACTGAAATGCTTCTTTCATATGTCTAGATCCAGCCTGGGTCTCGAGTCATGATTGAACCCACCAACATGTCATACTTTGCCTGAAAAAGTTCCTCCAATGTCCTCCGATATGTTATTCTTTGTCCATTTCTTTAAAAAGCTTACTATAAAAAGTCATGCCTGTATATTTCCTCTGGTTCTTGAAGAACATTGTACAGGGAACTAAGTAGTGCAACCACTGAAAATTCATGCAATAGAATGGAACATGCTTTATACTCCTATCTTCCCAGAACCTGTGAGGTGCTTCTAGTTATGGGACAGTGCCAAAGAGTGGTATGACCATACAAGCAGCAGTATTACGATACAAAGAGAGGTATTACCATACAAGCAGCAGTTATCTCTTGGTGTTTTCAGATGTTTTATGTCAACTGTTTTTCATTTATGGCAAGTTAAAGAAATAAGCATGCAATGAACGATATTACGGCTAGCCCTATAATGACCTTCTCAGATTGGAATCACATGCTGAAATTGGAAGGCTGCTTTGGACTAACATATCTTGGTGAAGTTACATGAAAAATAATGCAGTCAGAGCCCTGATATTTTTCTCAAGTTCATAGAAAAGCCATGCAGACACTTCATTTTAGCGAGGATAACTGCACCAAATGTCACTTAACTGAATACCCCTTAAAAGTTTGAGGTGAGTCTGCCGATGCTTGGTTCAAGCAACTGAGGAATTTTAAAGAAGAGAAAGTTCCAAGAAGACTAGAAAAAAATAACAGGGGTGTTCATCATGTTGTTTTTGTAGATGGCTGTGGCAACCTCAATAGAAATCTTCTTTTTAGGCTAGGTTTACAATAATTTTATAATTAAGGGTCTAAGTTCAAACTACATTGAACCGTATGAGATTATTTGTACTGGCTCTCCTGTTCTCTGATCGTATTTGCCCACAAATGCCTTGATTTAATAACAATTTTCAGAAATGACAACTTTTGTGTTCTTTTGAATGGCTTATTATTATTATTATTATTATTATTATTATTATTATTACCAATAACAAGGACATATTTTCAAGGAGTACCATCTCCCAACCCCCCAGGTGGGTTGTCCACAGTGATTTGTGGGTGTAAACGCTTGTTGAAGAGGAAATCTACAGATATTTCTAACATGGGAATACTGCAGGTTAGTAAATATTTATTGAGTAACATCTAGCCACGGAAGTGTAACAGTGAATGAGTAATATCATTCACGGTTTATCTTTCACTACTATTTGATACAATGTCAGCATATGAGGCCTGTTTTATAGGACTGTTAATAGTATAAAAAGCAGGCTACAAAAACAGATTAGGAACAATAGCAATTCAGCAGTAGTTTGCACAACAAAAACTAAATGCTCAGCATTTTGCTTGGAAAAGGTGATTTCGGCTAATATGTGCATTTAAAAAGAACACTCATGAAATCTTGCCTTAGGAGGTTACTGTAATTTCCCCATGCTTAGTTCCAAATATAACTGCATTCAGTCACAAATTTACTTATTTTTAAAGACCCAGACTGAGAGAAAAGACACAGTTTCGTTCATAATAAGATATGCAGTTGTCACAGTGTTGCTATCGACCGGAGAGACCTAGGCTGGTTCTAGAAACAGCAAAGGAACGATTCAGTTAAACGTGGACTACACTATGTGTTGAAAACCCATAAACTGCTGTGAGGGGAACAGCCTGATCCTACTGCTCCCTAGCAATCAATATTCAGAGTGTCTCTGATCCTGGAGGTAGCTGTCAGAGTTGCTTCAAGATCCTAGCTCACAGAGGATCACGCTAGCCAACGGTCATTAAGTAAAAGTCTTTATTGAGTTACAGTTTCCATTCTCAAGCTGCTGCGTGCAACTCTACGTCTAGTAGCTAGATCGGCGAAGCTCCGTCTGAATCTCCGCCCCTTGTACACCAACTTAATATCCTAGCCCTGCTCCACCTTTTCCGCCTGACTGTTCTTCTCTGGGTCCCTCTGCCCCCCTGGGTCTCTTCCTTCCGGGATTCTTCTGACGCTGACCCCCCGGACCCTCCTGTCTCCTTGCGCCGGGCTTTAGGACCCGGCTCCCTTTCCGGGCTGCCTACTGCGCCGCCTTCCTGTGCATTTGAACTTGGCGCGCGCGCCCAACCTTCCACCTTCCGTCTAACCGTCTCTTCGCTCCCAGATGGAGGTGTGGCCACCCCTGACTCGTGCCCTCCCTCCTGTTGTGAGCTGCCAGCGCTTGCCCCCTGGCTCCCTTCCTCTTCCCTGTTCTCTGGCGGTGACGCTGGTCCCGATCTCCAACTGCTCTCCTCTGAGTCCCCTCTGGCTCTATCTTCCTGGGGTGCCCCCCTAAACTCCCCCCTTGCCTTGGCCACTGGTGCTCCTTTCTGTGAATCCTCCGATTCACTGGAAAGACTCGGAGATCTCGGGTCGTCGTCATCACTCATCTTTTCTTCTGCCTCCTCCCCTTCGCTCTCTGTTTCCTCCCTTGCCCTTGCCTCTGCTCCTGAACCCCTGACAGTAGCATATAACTATAGTCACTGATCATCTTATTCTCCATGAATATCTGTAGATGGGATCATCTTAATAGATGGTCCTGGTTGCGAGCAGGGTCTCAACCTGGTTCCCCCCACCCTGGCGTGGGTGGAGCTATCACACACACGCCGGGGTGGCACCACAATTACCCAGGGCTATTGCCCAATCATTTCAAAGGTTGATAGTGGGGGAAAGTATAAAAGCAGTAGCACAACGTGTGCCAGGCTCCTGCTTCGTGTTGTAGCCACATGGGCAGAGTCTCAATGAATCTGTCTGATAACTTTTAAAATGGTATAAGACTTCATGGCTAATTCTTCAGGTTTGAAGTCCATATCGTGATATCAGTTTCATAATTTTTGACCTGGCAATATATCACAAATCATGATGTGTGCTAGGGTTGGGTGATATATTGTCGATATACAGTGGTACCTCTGGTTATGAACTTAATTCGTCCCAGAGGTCCATTCTTAACCTGAAATGGCTCTTAGCCTGAGGTACCACTTTAGCTAATGGGGCCTCCCACTGCCGCCATGCGATTTCTGTTCTCAACCTGAGGCAAAGTTCTTTACAGGAGGTACTACTTCCGGGTTAGCGGAGTCTGTAACCCAAAGTGTTTGTAACCTGAGGTGTATGTAACCTGAGGTACCACTGTATTGTGAATCATGGTGCATGTGTGTGGGCACCATGCAAAAATCACAATGCAGGAAAAACCGTGAAGCCAGCCAATGCCTCTACATAACTCCATCCTTATTTCAGACATTGTGATATATCCGTAAATCATGATGTTTAGCTGGTGATATACCACAATACTGAAGAACAGATCTTCCCCAGCCCTAACCACTCCCTCTCTGCTCAACAAATGATCAGTCTGGGGGTGGCAACCCCAACTTATAAGGATGCTACTCTGGAATGGCAACTCCATGCCTAGCATGCTGCTACTATATGGAACATTCATTGGCCAAACATTTCATGCAGGCTCTTACATGACACATGGAACAAATCAAACAATGTTGTGCTCCAAATTGCCATAGAATCATCAAATCATAGAATTGGAAGGGACCCTGAGGATCATCTTATCCAGCTGTTTTTGGACTACAACTCCCATCATCCCTAGATAGCAGGACCAGTGGCAGGGATGATGGGAATTGTGGTCCCAAAAAACAACTTGAGACCCAGTGATCCAGTCCAAACCAGGAATAAACCATTGTCCCATATGGGGATCAAACCTGCAACCTTGGCGTTATCAATACTATGCTCTAAGCAGCTGAGCTATCCATTGTCTGAGTACTTTCCTTACATTAAACATGAAGGCTTCCACTTGAAATGAATAGCGACAATATGTTTAAACTGGGTTCTTATTGTGGCATTCATCTCCTACATTAATGCTGGAACATTCTTGCTATTTTTGACTACTGTTAGCATGCAGCACAGGACCCCTTTTGATTCCTACTTGGCAACTTGAGTGGCTTCCTATTGTTATTGACTTCAAAGAAATGGAAACGATTTGTAATGTCATGTAAGGGCAATGTTTGCATACTGCAGAATGGATCAATTCATTAACTGGCTTTTTCTTGATTCCATTTGCAGCTGGGTTATTTGCTTTGTAGAGAAGGATAAAATGTATACCAAAAAAAATTTGGACTTTTAAAAACCATTTCAAGACGGCGTGCCTTGAATCTACTGAAAACTCAATATTATAAAAGAAACTGTGAGTGATGTTGTGTTTGTTATTTCATCAATAATGACAATATGAAAGAAAGCTCTCTGAAAGAAATGATCTAGAATATACACTGGAGCAATCCAAGTTTATCAGAACAATTCTCAAACACGGTGCATAATGGATGTATTGCTGTCAAATGAACACAGGAATTCTAAATCTTAAACTTTTGTATTTTGTCTTCCTCGATTTGTAATATAACGTTAAAAGTGAGCATGTAGAGTTATAGCTGGATATGTAACACATTAGCATATTTTGCCTCTGGTCTGGTGTTTCTAAACTGGAGGAAAACGGTAAAACAAATTTGGAAAACCTACATGTTTTGGAATGCTCCTCAGTTCAATTTAATACAAATACAGAAGGCAGACATCGCTTAGGACAGAGCATAAAGCAACATTTTGCACAAATTCACATTTGGCAAAATTTGAATTTGACTATTAGAGTTGCAAATCTTTTCAGCCTTTGCCTTTGAAGCTTCCCTAGGTCTTTTTGGTAACTGTGACATGCCTGGGGGATGTTGCGAGTCCTTTCTGCTCTCTTCTCACCCTTGGCACCCCATAGGGTCACTAGGTGAATGGAATTATGCTGTAATCCTGTATCCACT
Source organism: Podarcis muralis (assembly GCF_964188315.1). Taxonomy (NCBI): domain Eukaryota; kingdom Metazoa; phylum Chordata; class Lepidosauria; order Squamata; family Lacertidae; genus Podarcis; species Podarcis muralis. Next base: position 73,055,057 of record NC_135662.1, on the reverse strand, counting down.
TACCTGGGAGTATGCCCCATTGAACTCAATGACACCTACTTCTGAGCAGACACAATTAAGCTTATGTTGTGAACAGCAGTTGTCTCAGTACCCCAGGTTTACCTTCAGGGCTAAAGGTAAAGGTACCCCTGACCATTAGGTCCTGTTGCAGATGATTCTGGGGTTGCGGCACTCATCTCGCTTTACTGGCCAAGGGAGCTGGCATAGAGCTTCCGGGTCATGTGGCCAGCATGACTAAGCCACTTCTGGTGAACCAGAGCAGCACACGGAAACGCCATTTACCTTCCTGCCGGAGTGGTACCTATTTATCTACTTGCACTTTGACGTGCTTTTGAACTGCTAGGTTGGCAGGAGCAGGGACCGAGCAACGGGAGCTCACCCCGTCAGAAGGTTGGTGGTTCGAATCCCCGCGACAGGGTGAGCTCCTATTGCTGAGTCCCTGCTCCTGCCAACAAGTTAAAATATTTTAAAATGGGGATTCAAACCGCCGACCTTCTGATTGGCAAGCCCTAGGCTCTGTGGTTTAACCCACAGCGCCACCCGCGTCCCTACCTTCAGGGCCAAACCCACCTAAAAACACTACCACAGTCAACAATCTTGCTGCTCTAACTGCTTACCATGATACAGCTGTGCTGCTTTTCATTTTCCATCTGCCCAGTTCCTTAGTGTCAGACAACAAACCCATGCAAAAGAGTGAGCACATGAGAAAGTGAAGTTAGAAGGAAATTGGAGGCCATTGGCAGAACCCTAAGGAAGTGCACAGAAAGGAAGTTTCCTGTACCCTATTCCTTATCATCTGTGACACCCCAAAATCTCTCCAGTGGGTTTTCTGGGGGTTTCTGTGGGAGGGGAGAATAACCCAAAATCGGGGTGCTTGAAGAAGCCAATATTTGTGTGATCTATTGTGAAATGACCTGCTCTGCACCTCCCTGCCCAATGTGTGCATTGAAATCCACTTGATTTTTCATTTCCCAAATGTTTGATGCAGTCCTCAGCTTAGAAAAAACTTAACCTACATACAAATGTTGTTTCTACTTCGTTGCAAACTTCTGCATGGTTTGTTCTTTTTAGTCGCAAAATAATGCAGAAATTAGATGGCAAGTTTTAGCAATTCGTAGTATTGAGATGGCAAAACACAATTTACTGAGTGTCACAGAAAGTGAATCATGCTCTTAATATACATAAAATTTAAATGCTCTTCAGATATAGAAAATAAAATAGCCAGTTGTTAGCTGATTCTATGAATATTAGTATTAAAAAATATGTAAAGCACTACCATCACCTGTAATCAGCCCATAACTGAGCCTTTCATTAATATAAATTGTGTATTCCTGCTGCTAATAGACCCAAGTAAAATTCACTTATTGGAAATGGCCATTTATTTATCATTTTGCATAACCCATCAGAAACATTATTATTAGGAAATTTAGTGACACAAATGAGCATGCTTTAAGAAAGCCCACTGCCAACAGAGCTCTAATGACCAATTTCATTTGCGGCGATAAAACTGGAGGAAATTTCCCTGCCTAATAATGGATGACCCAGTTTTCAACCCGAAGCATCTGAAAAGCTATCACACCTGAGCATTCTGAAAAACCAGAGCTGGATTTTTTGGCAGATTATCAAGACTACAGACAAATTATGGCAGTTAAGTAGGCATTTGTGGTTTCATTTTCTCATTGCTACCAAAAAATGGAATTTTGATTATTTTGTCTTAGAGGACTGTTGTTAGGACAAACAAGATAAAGATTGTCAATGAGCTTGCTGGTTGGATAAGAGATAACCATAGTGATGTTTGATGGAACAAATGATCATATTCCCTCTGAACCTAATGTAATAATGAAGGGTTTAAGACTGCAGCACTAACCTTATAATAATACATGCATATTGTAGGAAGAATTTCCTATATAGATCTTGTTGATACCCAGCTTATAGAAGCAACAATGATAACCTACCCAGTGCTATGAAATACAGCCCTCTGCACATACATTTTAGTTTGCATTTAAATCTGAACTTCTCAAATCCACACTTTCTGAAACAACATGAGAACTAAACACTACCATCCCTTGAAATTCACACTTACCCGAATTCTCCAGCCAAAGAATGTTTACAAACAGGCATATATTGGCGGGGTGGGGAATGTGTATATGAAAATATTAAGTGAAAATAGCATATGCAAATATTAGGAGAAGCTGTTTGCAAGAAAAGTGTACATTAGTCAAAGCTGCAGACACAATGTGCTTAGTAGGAGATATTCACACTAAAATGCTGAACACTCATAATGAGGGTGGTGAAAATGTAGCACATGCTCTCCATCAGTTCCCACATAATCCAGGGGGATCTTTCTGGCCTGCTTTCCCTCCTGCTTGATAGTTTGCTTGCCTTCCTGCCACTCCCTCAAGAAACAGCCTCTTTTTCTCTAGATTTCTGCTGCCTCTTCCTTCTCCAACTTCCTTCTGCATTTTGCAACATCTCACCAGTCCCAGCATTTCCAAAACAGCTTGTTTGAGCTGAGGCTACTCGCAAGTAAGCAGCTGATCTGGTGGATTCTGCATCTGATTTCCCAGACGGACATCTTAATTAATTGGGCATTTGTCCCCACCCACCCCTTTTGCCTTCTACTATTTCAGTGGCCTTTGGTGAAACAATAGCATTGGTGCAAATGCCTGTGTGATTGAACTCTGGTTCTATCGACCATGAAAAGTGGTGGCAGCCTGCATGGTTCCTGGTTCTCTCCATTTTATCCACACAACTGTTAAGGTGTGGGTGAACATATCAGACGACACAGCGATTCTTCAAACAGTGTTTATTCACAGACCAGAACAGAACTGAACTGAAGGGTTCAGCCAGCCTGCTTATATAGAGCTCCACTACAACGCAACTGTAACAACTTTCTGTAACTATCCAATCATTGAACGCCACTTTCAATCCCTTATTTGCATATGTGGACCTGAGTGAAAACTATCTACAGTATCCCCCTGCTGGCCCAGGGTGAGAACTTCAGTATATAACAACAACAACACCATGACGTAGAGAAGTCTGAGAGACTGTGACTGGCCCCAGATCACCCAGTGAGCTCCATGGCTGAACGGGGATCTGATCTCTGGCCTCCCAGGTCACAATCCAATATTCTAACTGCTACACTATAGTGGCTTTTTGTGCCCTCGTGTCTCCTCCACCTCTTGGCAATGTGTCATTAACTGTTTGGATGCAGAGGAATGTTAGGAGAAACCAGCTGGGAAACTCCCAAGGGAAGAAGGGTCAGAGCCAGGGGATTGGTGGTGGGACAATGATGAGTGGCCCGAAGAAGAAGAGGGACAAGACTGGGGGCAGGTGTCAGAAGCTGAAGAGGTAACAGGGCTTAGTGAGCGGGGCGAGTCTGTGACAGAGAGGAGTCCAGCTGGTGAAGAGGCTCCCCCTCCTGCCCCTGGTCTACAACCAGAACCAGGAGAGACATGAAGCAAGAGGAGCAGAGACAGGCACGCAGGTGCAGTCTCAGATTCCTTGGGGAAAATCCTGAAAATGACTTAGACAGCTGCAGGGAGGTGGGGACTGAAGAAGAGTTGCTGTGCTCATCAGGCCTAAAACTTCTGTGCAGATCCTGGTTGTTGTTGGTTTCTCTAATAAAGAGTTAACTCCACTTACTTCATGTGATTGACTGCTTGCTGGCTCGCTCCTGACAAAATGCTTAGTACTACAAATATGTGAAATGACATCACTTTACTGTGAGTTTCACCACACCCACAATAGCAGGCCGATGAAGTGGAGTGGGCTTGGAGCAGTGACAGGGCATGTGATGAACTAGACATTAAAAGGGAAGAAATTAAAAGGTGAGTGGTTCCTATAATATCTCAGTATTTTCCATAGCTATCCTGTTTGAAATGTCTCTCAGTAAAAATGAGTTTTTCGTACCGTCCTTACTCTGGTCTATGTAATAACCATATGGATTATTTCGTATTAAGATATATCAGCATAAGATTTCCAATTAATTGTGTGCTTTGCACACATCCAGAAATTCTAAAGGCTATAATTTCCCAAAGAAAAGAGAAAGCACAATATTACTTTTCCTCCCTCACTATATTTGATAAAAATGGAATTTGAAGGCTTTGATCACAGGCTGATATTATATTATTTATATTCATAAGAAAATAGCTGTAACCAAGCAGAAAATATTGTTTGGCCAAAAGGAATGCTTTGTTTGTGATTGTTTCTAGCTTAGATTAATAATAATAAAAATCTATACAATCTTATCACCAGCCTTTGAGTGTATTCTTCCCCTCCTGCTTATGGTTCACAGAAACTGATCTTTCTGCCTCAGCATTTACACACTAGCAAGAAATTTACCAAATGATGAATAGATTTATTTATTTTTTACCTCATATAAACAGATATGCACACTGGGTTGTTGTTAGACTGTTTTTAGATTCAAGGGAAGAAATTTCATAAATCAAGCCTGTGTAAATTAAGCTGTTATAAAGTTGGGCAGCTGGGATAGCTCAGTCTGTAGAGTGTGAGACTCTAAATCTGAGGGTTGTGGGTGTCAGGAGTTCAGCCTGCACTCGAGTAGGACCCTGGAGGAGAAACATGCCCAACTGGCATGTTCTCCCCCTCCTGGTCTTTCATTCGGGAGCTTCAAAAGCTTTCTTCAGCCTGAACATCACAGTGATCGATGCCAACCAACACCAACACACTTAGGGATCAGCAGAGTTTGTGCAGTTCCATAACAGACCTCAGCAACTCAGCATTTTGGCTAATCTACTTTATTTACATATAAACACACAGGGAGCACTGCAACATGGCTCCCTCTCTCTCTCTAGCATCAGACAGCAAAGAGAAAAAGAACAAAGGACAATAGTCCCACTTCATGGAACACAGTAACACAAGCATCCTGTCTCCGTCACTTCCCACTCTGTTTAGTCAAAACATACACTGTCATGTGAAAGACAACAATCCCATGACTGCAATCACAGAACAGGAATTCTAACAGTGGGTTCAAGCCCCACCTTGGGCAAAAGATTCCTGCATTGCAGGGGTTGGACTAGATGACCCTTGGGTTCTCTTCAAACTCTATGATTTTATGAAAGTTACACCAGAGCCAAGTGCTGTCTATCAGTGAAGCTACCACTGGCTCCTCAAGGAGTTCTGAATTTCTCTAGCTATCCACCATACATTGCATAAAACAAAATTTAGAGTCAACTGGAGTTTTCTCCACAGAGTTTTCCAAAAGTAAGACTGAGGAAGAGTTACAGTGGAAATATTACTCACGGTACTTTCATGTTTCTCCAGCTGAACCTGAACAAAAGTTCAGCCCACACGTCAAAATTCTACACAATGCACACACATGCACACCTCTTGAACTCTTTTTGTTCTCCAGAGATGTCCAATGTTTTCCATTTCTTTTACCTTAGCTATGATGTTCCTAAGGTAATATTATGTCGTTCTTCTGTAGAAAAGAGCCAATTCTTAAACGTGCAGTGCTGTTTGTGCAGTGCTTTGTTAGTTTTTTGTTCGGGTTTTTTTGTTTTGTTTTGTTTTGTTTTGTTTTGTTTTTTGCTAAGGTGCTTACTGTATGAAATGAAAGTGGATGGAAAATCACACTCCTGGAAAGAAATAGAATGATGTTTTGTTTTTTATCTCTGCAATTCGGAAATCCTTAGGCAGTTGCTGCTAATAGAAATCATTCATTTTCTGTGTATTAATTCTGGAGTACATAAAAACAATGTCACATGCCTCCAGACCATAAAGAAAGTCACTGCAGTCCAGGAGGTTTATTAACATTTATATGGGGAGCTTATAAAATTGGTAACATGTTATCTAACCAGGATACACACAGGCCTCAATAGATGCTGGATTAATTAATTCCCCTTGGCATTTTTCTCTAGACTCAAAAGTAGTATTCCAGTGCTGGTTATTTCTACCTGCCTGGGGCTAACTGTCATACTAACAAGGAGGGGAACTTCATGTTGAACTTTGTAGCCCACCTCTAACTTTTCTTACAAGTCACTTATTTGGGGAGCTTATTAGTAAATAGTCCTGAAGCAAGGATGACCTGTCACCTAACATTATAGAATAGATTCAAGACTTTTAAAAAGTTGTGATAGAAGAAAGGAGTGTTGAATATAGCAGAAATCAAAAGAGCTGCAATAACCGAGAGATCCAATCTTTCCAAATAAATTTGACGTCTGCAGATAGCTAGATAGATGATAGATAACGAGAGACCAAATGACCTTGAACACAGGAGTGGTAGTGAGTTCTTTTCCCCTCCTCTCCCTTCTCTCTACCCAGGGATTAGTTTGCTTCTTCCTGCCTTGGGATCTCTGTGGTCCTTTCCAATCCTGCAAACAGCACACTGGCAAAGCAGACCCCTGCAGATAGTGAGTGGAGGGTTCGGTTCTGCTCAGTTTGACTGCAGCATTCAAAGCAAAACAATTTTAGAACCATCATGCTAAACTGGGTGACTAATAATAATAATAATAATAATAATAATAATAATAATAATTTATTATTTATACCCCGCCCATCTGGCTAGGTTTCCCCAGCCACTCTGGGTGGCTCCCAACCGAATATTAAAAACACGATAAAACATCAAACATTAAAAACTTCCCTAAACAGGGCTGCCTTCAGATGTCTTTTCAAAGTAAGATAGTTGCTTATTGCCTTGACATCTGAGGGGAGGGCGTTCCACAGGGCAGGCGCCACTATCAAGAAGGGCCTCTGCCTGGTTCCCTGTAACATCACTTCTTACAGTGAGGCAACCACCAGAAGGCCCTAAGCACTGGACCTCAGTGTCCAGGCTGAATGATGGGGGTGGAGCTGCTCTTCAGGTATACAGGACCGAGGCCGTTTATATCAAACTGGATAGAGTGACAGTATCTTCAGAGGCATTAAAATCAGTGCAGTTAGGAACATTTTGTTCCATCATCTTAAATGAAAATTTGTTTGGGGTCCATGTTCATAGCTGTCAAGCGTCCCTTATTTGGCAGGACAGTCCTTTATCCCTGTGCCATGTCCCGCTGCTGTCCCTTATTGATGATGTCCCTTAAATAAGCTACTGAAGGTAATGGGGCCCTTTCTATGTCCAGCTGTCCTTTGTCAACAACAAATTGTTGCTGTTTTTTTGTGTTGAATATATGCTATATGGTAATTTATGGACCTAATAGGTATCTAAAGCCATTTGCACGCAACAAAATAGGTATTTTATCAAAGTAATTGTTGATCTCTTATTTTGGCTGCTGATCCCTTATTTTTGAGGCTGCTGGTCCCTTATTTTCAAATCTGTAAGTTGACAGCTATGCCCATGTTGCCTTTCAAGTTGGCCTTATGAGATTCCCATCCTCGCAGCCAGAGTGCGTGTCAACGTGGTTAGAACAAATGTAGCAAACAGCAGGCGTCATCTACACTTTCAGTATATGCTTGCTTGGAGCCACAGTTTCCATCTAATCCACATTAGCGATTACTACTGCGTGCTCTTCCAATATGCGCTTTTAGAATATGAGGCCACGAAGGTCAGGGATTATGTTACCATTGTGTACATGGCTGGTGGGTCTTGAGTTGTCTTGTCGAGTCCAATGCACTTGTGACATGTCCATTAGCACTCAATAAATCTCCAGTACATTAATGCTTGTGCAGGGGGGGGGCACAGTCTACAATCAAACTGAATTATTAGCCTGCCATAAGGAAAGATCAAAGGGCCAAGAGCATCAATGCCTGCAAGGCAGGAATTGAATTAAGTATGGCATACACAGATGACAAGCTAGCAAACCATATTACATGCTACAGCTAAGTTGCTAATTTTGTTCTGTCAAAATAGGTAACACAGAATGGCATTTCATAAACTGGTGCATATATCTTTGAATTTATACTTTAAAGCACAATGTTGGTGGCTTTAGTACCTGGTAGAAGCATGGTAGAAGCTTCTATTATAGTAGCTTGGAATGCCTGAAGTCTTAAATCTATGGTTTGATTAGCCTGGAAGTCAGTCACACCCTCCCAACATTTAACAGGTAATAAAAAAGGAATCCTCTTGTCTACCTTCAATTATCCTCCTCCCCCCTTCAAACCAGGGAACATTGCTTGAGTTCCCACACCTCCCAAACAGTCATGCATTATTGTATGTTGTTTGCCATATTTCAGTTAGTCTAAAACATTACTCTTTAACTAGTCAGAACAAACACATGGTGCAAAAATAAAAAGTGGGTCCCTGAATACATGTTTGGGCAAAAGATGGATTACTTGCCCACAGAGGGTGAGGACTATTGGTTGACAAATAGCCCGTCCTATCCCTAAACCAATTTAAAAACAGGGAAAGAACTTGTTCTTTTGGTTAAATATATATTACGAAAAAGTGTGACTGACCCATTACAAACCCTGTTCCTTCATTATTTCATTGTCTGTTTCAGGGTTTGTGGGATGTTAGAGGAGGGATAATACCTCTGGTGGGGGACAGATTGTGCCTCTTCTTGAGAAGTTGGCCCACCTATGGTTCCCACCCTGGACTCAGCTCTCACGAGTGGCTCCTAAAGACTGTCAGCAAGTGACAGAGGCCACACCTCAGGAAACAGTTTCAACTGGCCAGCTAAACCAGGTGAGGGTAGCTAATGGGTCTCAAACCTTCGGTGAGCTAGGGACTTTACCTTCATTCAAAGACAGGCTCCAGCAGATTGAGCGGATGAGACCAATACTGGGTCCAATGATCAATAAGCAGCTTCTGCATGTGCTGTAGAGGGAAGTGAGGGACCGATGGGGTTCATCAACCACCAAGAAAGAAAGTTCTGATCCTAAACCTCTGCTGCCTTGTAGGAGTAATCCCTACACAAATCAGGAATGGAGTCCCTTCGATGGTTGGATTGCACCTCGTACACCTCCTTCCAGCAACTTCTGCAGCCAAGCTGGTGCCAAATGTATTGGTCTGCTTTCCTTTGGACCATATCAGCAAGGCCAATAGTGGAGTCTCGTGGTCTGGGCAGCCCAGGACCTCCAGACACAATGTGTAGGCTTGCGCTCCAGGGAGGTCACTTCAGTGCTGTTAATGCAGCGGTTTGACTTCAGAGCTGGAGGTGCACTCCATTGTCTCTAGAGATAAATTGATCCCAAAGTTTCCATTACCCTGGCCTTTGATGTCTGATATAAACAACACCACCATCAACAACACTCCACAACGATTTTGGATGTGTTCACGCTACATTTGCTTCCAGGTTCTTTAGAGACAATATCTGGCTGCCTCTCTCCCCTCAAAGACTTAAACACTTGTTGAAACCTGATTGGGTAGACAACTTAGGAAATGCAACTCATCCCTCCACAATCTCTCCAAAAAGGCAAAAGAAGGACAGAGCTTAGGGCTGTTACTGCCATGCAGCAGGAGGAAACACGATAAAGGCAGGAATGTGTCTGAATTGTGCATAAAGTCTTTTTAATGAGCTGGCCCTAGCAGAAACGAGATGTCATTTTGGACCCTCTTTAGGTGTAGGTGTGGGAGGAGGGAAATGTCATTATTTGAACTTTCCTTGCCAATTTTTCCTGGAGTAGGCGCAAGTGAACCTAAGGGCTACTCTTGATTTTGGGTTTTGTTTTGTGGGTCTATTGCAATGACACAATAGCAATGCGTTAAAGGTGGATTTATACTGGACCATCCACACACCATCCCACTGTGTTAGTTTTTCTGCAGTGCTTCTGCAATTTTATTGCATTATTGCCATCTAGAAGGGCACTCTTGCACTAGAGTGCAGCAAAAGCAGCACATACACACAAAAACAAACTAGAAGATTTGTGGTATGAAAAGTTACAGGATTTCAACAGGAAGTTATAGGACACACATCAATCGGAAAGAAAAGCACTTTGTCAACCCCATCTTTTGCAGGTGCGAGGGGACGCGGGTGGTGCCGTAGTCTAAACCACCAAGCCTCTTGGGCTTGCCAATCAGAAGGTTGGTAGTTTGAACCCCAGCGATGGAGTGAGCTCCCATTGCTCTGTCCCAGCTGCTGCCAACTTAGCAGTTTGAAAGCATGCCAGTGCAAATAGATAAATAGGTACCACTGCTGCAGGAAGGTAAACAGCATTACCGTGTGCTCTGGCTTCTGTCATGGTTTTATGTTGTGCCAGAAGTTGTTTAGTCATGCTGACCACATGACCCAGAAAGCAGTCTGTGGACAAATGCCACCTCCCTCAGCCTAAAAGCGAGATGAGCGCCACAACCCCATAGTCGCCTTTGACTGGACTTAACTGTCCAAGGATCTTTTCTCTTTTACCTTTGTAGGTGCAAACAGTATTGAAAGCAGGATTGCATACAATTGCCCCAATGCCCTCATGAGCACAAATAATCATGAATGTAGTATAAAAAGGATTTCGGGAGGGGCCCTGAGTAGTCAAGAAAGATATTGAGAGTGTTTGGGACACAGCAGAGAAAAGAACACCAGGAGCAAAGGACAGACGGTCACACAACCAGATGGTAGAGTGTCACAGATATTATTCACCTCTGGTGGGTTTGTAATAATGCTCAAAATTACAGGCTGCAGATACATAGGCACTTTGCTCTCATATTATAGGAGTTGTAATCAGGTCACATCCACTCACTTGAGTCATTAAAATAAGAATGAGGATAATTATCAACCCCCTGCCCCAACCAGATTACTTGCTCCAATAAACCATCTAGGTTCAACAGTTGTCCATTTACAACATTGGAATATGATCAACTTTCGTTACGGTTAAGGAAGAGTTGATGGAAGTCCAAATATGATAAAAATGGAGATGTTAAGAGTTATACTCCACTCTCTAAATGCAGTTGGAAGTATCATTGGAAAGGAAAGTGTAATTTTATAAATATAGCTCTGCCACATTTCCTAGAGTAATGAAAAATATGAAAATATGAAAATATGAAAAAATAAATATATGTTGGAGAGATGAATGGGCATGATAATCAGGTCCTCATAAGTATAGGCTGCTTGTTGTTTTGCCAAGGAATCTGAAGTGGAGGGTGAGACTTTTTTTAAAAAAAAAGTCCAAACCTTTCAGACAGAACTGTAAGAAGTTTTGCCAACTTTGAAAGCAGGCTCTGTAGTTATGACCATGACAAAACCTTGATGTGTTGGCATTAGCAGGCAAGAATGCTTATTTTCATGCCGTGAAAGCCTTTGTGTTATGATTTCTATGCATCCAGCTGTTGTTAACGGCAATCATAGCTGCATTCTAGGGCAGGGCTAGCCAGCACAGTGCCATTTGTCCACAGTTTCCATCATCCCTCATCATTGGCCAAGATGGCTGAGGCTGATGGGAGTTAGAGTCTGACAACATCTGGAAGGTACCGCATTGACTACCTCTGTCCTAGTTAAAATGGTGTACAACAGACACTAGGTGAAAGACAGCAAGGGCCTCAGGGGTGTGTGTCCCAAATGTCTTCACACAGTGAAGCAGGTGGCGCTTTGGTCTAAACCACTGAGCCTCTTGGGCTTGCCGATCGGAAAGCCAGTGGTTTGAATCCCCGCCATGGAGTGAGCTCCTGTTGCTCTGTCCCATCTCCTGCCAACCTAGCAGTTTGAAAGCACACCAGCGCAAGTAGATAAATAGGTATTGCTGTGGAGGGAAGGTAAACGGCATTTCTGTGCACTCTGGCTTCTGTCACGGTGTTCTGTTGCTCCAGAAGTGGTTGAGTCATGCTGGCCACATGACCTGGAAAGCCATCTGTGGACAAATGCCCGCTCCCTCAGCCTGAAAGTGAGATGAGTGCCGCAACCCCATAGTTGCCTTTGGCTGGACTTAACCATCCAGGAATCCTTTACCTTTACCTTCACACAGTGATTTACATACACAGGCTCACCCTTCTTGCCTGGGTCCACAGGAGCTTACACTAGTCAGACAACAGCACATTTAATAAGTGGTCTGAAGGGAATGTGCTACATATTTACAATACTCTCCATGAAGGAATCCGAAGGTTGTTCTAAGCCATATTCATCTTTAGACAGTGCAATCCAACTCCCATTCTTGTTCTTTTATCCCGCCCAACCACTCCACTGTGTAATTTAATGTATCTACCGATTAGACACTTCAGACTCTCAGAAGCAGAGCTAACAGAAAAACAAACCCAATTAGTTGAATATCAAACATTCATTGCACAATTTATTGATAGCGGCCTGAAGTATATAAAAAAAGATACACGATAACTTCGTAAGTCAAGTTTCATTACAAAGTCCCTATCTCTTCTCTGCTTTATGGTGTTGGATTCTCACCCCCCCCCCGCCCTTCGCCAGAGTGCAAGGCAAGTATCTGAAAATAAGATGGGTTGGCAAGCTGCCAATGCCCTGTACCAGCTGCACTGCCAGGTGGGACATTATGCTGTTTGACAGAAAAACCGCTGCTCAAGTGCCTATTTCCATTGTTTGCTTGCAGCAGGAGGTGTGATTTTTTTGAAGGGTTAGTGAGTAAGTTAGCAGCAATTAATCCTTGTGTCAGGCAAGACTGCAGTTGCAAGCCTTGTTAGTGACTGCTAAAAAGCAAAACAAACCCAAAACCACAATGCCTTGTATTCCTCAATTCCTTTGGGTTTCAAGTATGATTAAGGGTAACACTTTCCTCTCATGCTAGTGAAGAACCCACAGTGAGAAATGCATAGGCTGTTATGGGACAAGGAACATGTGCAAATTGCCGTACGAAGCTACATAACCTTAGGCCTGAGATGGACTCTGTCTGCTAAAGAAAAAGGCCAGTTTCACTTATCCAGTAATCCCACAGTGCAAACATATTTTTCTAGAAAAAAAGGTATCGGAACTCACCATGAACGCCTCGCTTGTTCTCATAATGGCAACAGTGTCCACCTGAGAAGTGCCAGAACTGAGTTCCAGTGAGTTCTGGCTGAAAAAAGCCCTTGGTCTATAAATCGACATAACCAACATGGTGGACCCACTCCTCTGTTGTTGCTGGACCACAGCTCCCATAATCCCTGATCACTGGCCACATTGGCTGGGCCTGATGGGAGTTGTAGTTCAATAATATTTGGAGTGCACCATGTTGGGTACCAGAGATAAGTCATGCCCACATTTCAGGACATGTTGTTGTTTTTAACATATGTTGACCTGCTTTTTAAAGTTACCCTAGCAGGCTTTATGTATTATTAAAAATTAAAAAAAACCCCAGATATAAAGCAACAGTTGGCAGAGCATAAATAAAAAGGAAAATGATTTATTCTTTCATCCCTAATCAGGTTTCATTGGTTTTCCTATGAGAAGCTCTGCTTCTGTTGTAGCAATCTTGCCTACTGTGTAAAGTGGCTTTCTATGTCCCAAACTTATCAGTAGTAATTCTGCACTTTTTTTTGCTTCTCCCGCAGCTCAATCTTCTTCACATTCAATGCAATTAATTTGAAATAATAAATCATGTTATTTTAAAAAATCAAGCTTTTCTATTTTAAAAAATCATTAAAATGTTAAAGCAGCCCATAGAATAAATTCAGTTTGATCAATAGATTTTACCGGTAAAATGGATCATTGACAGAAACACTTGTGTCACTTTAAGGAGGGTCCTCATAGTTAACTGTAGTAAACATCCAAATGTCAAATTTTGGTTCGCTCTATTTCTCATTTTTCCAATTTGAAATTCTGTTTTCCACATTTCTGCAGTGCTTGCTTGCTTGCTTGCTTATTTATTTATGAATGATCCTCATGAAAATTCTTCAGTATTGTTACATGCCACTCCTATCACAGATTGGTGCAAGATTCCTGGGGTACCAGGTGTATTTTAACCCAGGGTTTATGTTTCTTTTTTTACAATTAGGCACAATGGAGACTACAGTGGCTTTGTGGTATATGGTTTTATTTACACAAATATGCAACCTGAAGCCTTCAGTGGAGGATGTTCAGTGCATCAACATTCTAAGAAAGCATTGCTTCCAAGAACAATGTCAGCATCTCTCTCCTGTACACTGCTTACTAACCCCCATTGCTTAACTGCAAACTGTCATGCTCTCCCTCTCAAACGCTGGTATTATCTTCCAAACTAACCTCCCAGTTGAAGGAGAGAGGAAACCCACAGTTTTGCAAATGAGATTTGTTCTTCCCTTTGTTGTGCTAATGGATCATTACTCCAAAGGAAATTAGGCTGCCTACATTCATTTGAATCCATGTTGATTTCACAGGATTACAGATTCAGGTTCAGCACACAAGATCTGATTTAATTATCCTTCACATGTGCTAATCCAAGGGAGCTATAAACTTCTCCTACCTGGGCAGTTATCTTTCCACAAGGCCTGCCATTGATGCTGAAATCCAGCATCGCCTGAGCTTTGCAAGTGTAGCTTTCTCTTGATGAAGTGCAGAGTGCTTGAGGACCAAAGTGTTTCGCAGGGAAACCAAAACGCTTGTTTACAAAGCTATAGTACTACCAACCTTACTGTATGCTTGTGAAACATGGACCACTGATAAACGCTATCTCCAACTCCTCGAAAGATTCCATCAACAGTGTCTCTGAAAAATTTTACACATCACTTGGGAAACAGGTGAACTAATGCCAGTGTAGTGGAAGAAGCAAAGATCATCAGTGTCGAAGCAATAATTCTTCAACATCAAATTCGTTGGACCGGTCATGTTGTGCGGATGCCTGCTTATCAACTTCCAAAGCAACTACTCTATTCCAAACTTAAAAATGGAAAGTGAAGTGCTGGTGGTCAACAAAAGAGGTTTAAGGACTCTCTCAATGCAAATTTAAAAATTATGTAATATAAACACTGACAACTGGGAAACACTGGCCCGCGAGCACTCCAGTTGGAGAACAGCCTTTACCAAAGGTGTCATGGGCTTTGAAGATACTTGAACTCAGGACGAAAGGGAGAAATGTGCTAAGAGGAAGGCACACTTGGCAAACCCTCACCGTGATCAACTCCTGCCCGGAAACCTATGTCCCCACTGTGGAAGGATGTGTGGATCCAGAATTAACCTCCACAGTCACTTACAGATTCACTGTTAAAACTGTGTTTCTGGAAGACAGTCTTACTCAGCTATGAGTGAGCACCAAAGAATAAGAGGTAAAGATAAAGGGACCCCTGACCATTCAGTCCAGTCGTGGCCGACTCTGGGGTTGTGGTGCTCATCTCACTTTATTGGCTGAGGCAGCTGGTGTACAGCTTCCGGGTCAGGAGGCCAGCATGACTAAGCCGCTTCTGGCGAACCAGAGCAGCGCACGGAAACGCCATTTACCTTACCACCGGAGCGGTACCTATTTATCTACTTGCACTTTGATGTGCTTTCGAACTGCTAGGTTGGCAGGAGCAGGGACCGAGCAACGGGAGCTCACCCCGTCGTGTGGATTCGAACCGCTGACCTTCTGATTGGCAAGTCCTAGGCTCTGTGGCTTAATCCACAGCGCCAGTGGTTAAGCGGCTAATCCAAAGAAGAATTTAATGCACATATCTTAGGCCACAAGGGTCCTACATCCATTTTAACACATGGATTAAAAAGCCCAATCTTTACTAGCCTGGACACCTTGCACCCCCACGTTCATAATTGTATTTCAGTGCATGTTTTTCCTTTAAAAACACATTTTGCAAGCAATTTCACCTAATATTGTGAATTTTTGTGTGGTATTTTAACTAATATATCTATTTTTATGCACACTAGTCTAATATATGCATTTTGTAAATATCATTTGATTGGAGAACTGCATCGCAAAATTCAAATGAGTGCAAATTTCAAAGGATGGCTGTGTTTCGGTTCTCATATTGTTTCAGAAAGTGCAAATTTGATATATTCCCCTTTAATCACAAACTGAACCACTTTCTCCCCAGTCCCAAATCCTTCCCAAAGCACCCATTGCCAATCTGCTTGCAATAGTCTGAACAAAGTTTCAGCTCCTTATGAAAAGAACCATTGAGGCAGATGGAGGTGGGGGCGGAGATCCTCATCTTTCTCAAAGATGTAGCAGCTTTTCACAAGTGTTGCAACTAATTGCCAGAAATAATGAGGTGCTACCTAGGAATACCAGATTATAGCACAATGCCTCCAATTAACTGATGAAGGCCAAGGTCACAATAACAACAGGAAGCAATTTCCAGCTAATTTCAGAAACATCCAAAAATATATTTGTAAATTTAGCCCCAAAGATGACTGGTTTGCATATAGACCTTCCAAATATGATGGCTTAATCACTGCTGCTCAGGGTGGGGTGGGAAGACATTGGTTAAGGGGATTTATTTCTTCCCAAGTTATAATAATAATTTATTATTTATACCCCACCCATCTGGCTGGGTTTCCCCAGAATATTTAAAACATGATAAAACTTCAAACATTAAAAACTTCCCTAAACAGGGCTGCTTTCAGATGTCTTCTAAAAGTCAGATAGTTGTTTCCTTGTCATCTGATTGGAGGGCATTCCACAGGGCGGGTACAACTACCGAGAAGACCCTCTCCCTGGTTCCCTGTAACCTCACTTCTAGCAGTGAGGGAACTGCCAGAAGGCCCTCAGAGCTGTACCTCAGGCTGAATGATGGGGGTGGAGACATTCCTTCAGGTTAGTTAGGATAAACAGGGAATCAATAAGTTTTATATCAGCCTTTGAAAACACTCAAACTTGTCAGCAATTCAGAATCCCTCCACCACCAGAACTCCAGTGTTGGTTGACTAGTGAAAGAAATGTCTGGAAATCTCACAAGTTGTACTGATGAGGATGTTGTGAAGTATGGTAAGAACCCTCAGTGCTCTCCTCTTTTTACTTGAAAGAGACAGCAAATACAAACTCTCATGCTGCCTATGACCCCCTTAGGTAAAGGTAAAGGTACCCCTGCCCGTACGGGCCAGTCTTGACAGACTCTAGGGTTGTGCGCCCATCTCACTCAAGAGGCCGGGGGCCAGCGCTGTCTGGAGACACTTCCGGGTCATGTGGCCAGCGTGACATCCGCACACAGAGCCACACACGGAAATGCCGTTTACCTTCCCGCTAGTAAGCTGTCCCTATTTATCTACTTGCACCCGGGGGTGCTTTCGAACTGCTAGGTTGGCAGGCGCTGGGACCGAGCAACGAGAGCGCACCCTGCCGCGGGGATTCGAACTGCCGACCTTTCGATCGGCAAGCCCTAGGCACTGAGGCTTTTACCCACAGCGCCACCCGCGTCCCATGACCCCCTTAGATAGTCAATAAAACCCGAGTGAAAAGATGGCATTGGCGGGACAGTGGGGTTTATGCCAGTGTTGGGCCTAGACAATGGACAAGCCAACCCACTGGGCCCTGTCAGGTTTGGGGACAGAAATCTGTTCTTCACACTTTGGTTGCAATCATGTGAATGTTTACTCATAGGTAAAGATCACTAAATACCCATACTCAAATGATTCATGTGCTTATGTATCAAGGTAAGGCAGGGGAAATAAAACTGAAACTGATGCCATATTGCACATTCATTGGTGAATGTCAAATGTCAACATGAAAGCACCAGCCTGCCAGTATAATGTGTATCTGTTTGCGGAACTGCTTTTCCCCATGTCCAAAAACTGTTGGAAATTCACAGACTATCTGTGCACCTCTAGGAAGAGGTAAACCCGGGAAACTCTGAAGAAAACAAGGGGCAGGTTTCTTAAATGCTTATATTTGCAAAACTCACAAACAATCAATTTACGAAATGTATAACTTTTAAATTCATTTAATTCAATTGCATTTTGCAGAAGTTGTCTCCAGTTCAGTGAACACCGAGCTGAGCTGAGCTGAGCTAAGCACTAAAAATATAGCTCTAAGTTCATACTATTAACCTAGAGAAGGGGAGGGGGAGCAAGTGCTTAAAAACCAAAATACGCTTCTTATCCTCAAACATTACACAAAAATAAGAAACAACAATTGCATTGGGACTTATCTTAAAATTAGTGTTGTACAGGCAGACTACACAGAATTTGCTACTGGCTTCTTACTGGGTCAGGAGTTAGTAGCCTAGGCTGAAAGCAGGATCTCCCACCTCAGCTCACAACATCTACAACCATGTGTTATTCTTCTGATCTAGAACTTATGTGATCAGCCTGCACCTATCGCTTTGCACACAGGATTTCATGCCAAATCAATCTTATGCACAAATCTACATATCCATGGCACAGCACAAAGACACATCACTGTTCAATCCCAGTATTTCCAGATAGGGCTGGGGGAAAAGACTCCTTGGACGCAGCTACATTGGCAAAGAAAAGGCGCTTTATATGCATTGTTTATGCATTCTAACATTGTGACACCAGATGGTGCTGTGGAGCTCTGTTTTTGCCAACCTGATTTCTCCTACAAAGTTAGCAACACGTTTAACTGAAGCACTTCTTTGATGTGTCTGGATCCAGCACTTGTCTGAAACCATACAGAGTTGCCGCAGTTCAGTGTAAAGAATACTGAGATGGACAGACACAATGCAAGGCAGCTTCCTATGTTCCCCCACATTTTACAGCTAGGAAATGCCAAGGAAAATATATATGACATGTTTAAATTACCCAGCGCATCCATGGTGGATAATGTTGAGCAATTCTATTACTAATAGCAAACCTAATTCTCCATGGAACGATTCTTACCTTGCTAAAACGATACCATCCATGGAGGCAGAAAGAAAGTTTGGGGAACCCCAAGGGCTGCAGAAGTACCCAAAAATTTTAGTGGGAAGGAGGGAACAGGCCAATGAATTGACTAGCCAATGGATAGAGGAGAAAGCTAGGCTTGTTTAAAGCAAAGTGTGCTACCTTGATATTTCAAATAAGGCCAAAAAATTGCAGAGTGCATCCAGTTTAATCAGTCTGAGGAAAGAACTTAGGAGCACATGTACAAAGAATGAAAATTCAGTTTCCTTGAAACTTGCAGACTTAGAATATGTTCACATTAGTGACTTAAAATTCATCAAGGTCATTTTCCCTAGCTGTGTTTCAAACTGCATGTTCATGGTGCTTACATGACAGAGGAGAAAAGGATGTCTTCACCCCACAAACCTGGCCTTTTTGCCACCCCCCAACCCCCCCTCCTATTCATGAAGTTGTCACCTGCATGTGTGCAAGGACTGTCTCAAATGTTCCCATTATAGCTTACTCCCCATCCAATTTTATAGTTGGATTGAAGTTGGCTTGAGGGGGGGAAAAACACATTAAAAAGAAGCATATGTCAATAAACAACTGAATCAATACAGATTGTGACTAACGTCATGAATATGGCTTCAAAAAACTAGCAGTGAGAGCACACTACATATGAAACACACAGTAGTGTGGTGGAATCCTTAGGATAAAAATAGTTTCTGTGATTGCTTTCTTCCGTAGAAAAAATTCCCTTCCCCTTCTTCCTTATGTTGAGGAACATTTCCCACAACCTAGGAAGACTGCCCTGAAGCAAATATAACTTCTGCTGGGAATGCATTCTGAGGAGAAAAGGCCAAACTTCCAGTGAGTGCGCGCTCTCTCTCTCTCTATATATATATATATTCACTATGCAGTTTTACATGAGCCTGGACAATCTATCTTACTCTTATCTCAAGCACTTGCAAAACAAATAAGCTAATCCATCCAGTATTTCACCTGCCACAGAAGAGGCAAAGCAGCGATGCATTTGTAAAATGGGATAGCTACCTGCGGCTGATGGGAAAGCATCAAGAGTCCCGAGTGCTGCTGCTGTATAAATCTCTTTCCCTGGCATTTTCAAGTGTACGATTTGTCATCGGATACATTTAATGAAATCCACAGAACACACAGCAGCACATTTGTTAAGTGTTAATATCAGATAAGATGTTTCATCCACCAAAATAGCCGGTAACGCAGGGCAGGATAAGAAATTCAAAACTATAAGAAACACAACTGAAATCCCTTCCTGCAATGCCCTTAATGTTGCGGTGAGGCATTAGGAAAAGACTTTTTAGGGGTGGGGGAGAAAGGTAATAGAGACAAAAGAGACAAAAGCATTGTACCTGTATTAATGCCTTTCCTTGGTTCTAAAGCTCTACGGAATTTAATACATTATCCATATTTAACAAATGAAACACAAATATATTATTAATTAACACAGATTTTCTAGGTAGTATATCTTTAACCCAATGGTGAGCTCCCGTTGCTCGGTCCCTGCTCCTGCCAACCTAGCAGTTCAAAAGCACATCAAAGTGCAAGTAGATAAATAGGTACCACTCCGGCGGGAAGGTAAATGGCATTTCCGTGTGCTGTTCTCGTTCGCCAGAAGCTGCTTAGTCATGCTGGCCACATGACCCGGAATCTGTAAGCCGGCTCCCTCGGCCACTAAAGCAAGATGAGTGCCACAACCCCAGAGTCATTCACAACTGGACCTAAAGGTCAGGGGTCCCTTTACCTTTACCTTGCCAATATTGTAGCTAGCAAAACTTTGTTTCAATTTCTTGGGCTCAGCAGTCATGTACAACTCCAAGAGTGCAATATCACTTTTGACCGCATTTTAAGTAACCGAGGTGGAGGTTGAGCTGTAATCCTCGCATGTTATCTATGTGATCTAGGTCAGCTTTCCCCAACTTTCTGCCCATCTGATGTTTTGAACTACAATTCCCATCCATGTTGGCCGGGACTGATGACAGCTGTAGTCTAAAATATCTGGAGGACACCAGCTGATCTAGGTGATCAAAATGATATACTACTACTATTATGTTGAGCTCCAATCATCCATTGGTGTCACACCACTACCCTGCCCATGTTCTCAGCTTATACCATCTTTGGAGGGGAACCTGCATTCTGAAATGGTACAATCCAAGCAAGTCTGTTGCATGTGACTTTTCTGAACAGGGATGATCTGTGCGTGGCCCATGGGTGTGGGCTTCAACCTAGGACATGATAGTGGTCTTAAGAGCCTTCTGCATCCTTCCAGCCCAATCTGCTTTGACTATATATATTTAAAGATCAGAAAGTCAGCAGTATGGCAACCTAACTTTCAACCAGTATTTGTAGTTTTAGGGTTTGGGGAAAATTGCAGAAAGATAGATTTTCTTTTTAAAAATGAGGGAGCTTTTGGAGGATGCAGACTCTCCCAAAAGTGGCAACAGTAAATTTTCAAGTTTCAGAGTATCTGAACTTCTCTATACATAGTAGCTCCAAAGGTCATTCTGAACCAAGGCTACTTTCCAGGTATAGTGCATTATGCTTCACCTGGGTGCTGCTTATCTCTGCTTTGAGAGGCACTTCTACTTGAAGAGTGAGCAGGTGTTCTGTGGCCATTTTATACACATTTTGCATTTTTAGTACATAAAGCATATGCTAATAACCTTAACATATGCCTGCAAAGATCTTTTGCTCCTGAAAGGGACAGCTCATGCACACAGAGTGAAATTTTGATGAAGACAATTTTTTAAAAAAAACAAAACCCTCTGCTACAATCACAAAGTTACAATTTTTAAGCCACTTTTATTATTATACCATGAAGTGCGATTTAATACAACTAGGATGCAACTTATGTGGAGCATGCCTTTTGAGCATGGAGGTTATAAGAGGAAAGAATACTTAATTTTGATTGGCCAGCGGGGCTACACTGGCCGTGGCCCTGCCCAGCACCAGTGACGCAGCCAGGATAGCACGAGGGGGGAGTCAACTCCCCACACCTGATCACTGCAGGGGCCTGAATACCTGGCCGCAACACTGCCCACCGAAAAAGGTGAATGGACTTTGAGGACTTGCCCAGCACTGGTAATAAGCTTTCTTTAATAAATCTTATCCCCTGAGATGGATAAAATGGAGCGGCAATTTTGATGCATTATCCCCAGAGCAGTGGAAATTCTAAATGAGGACAACCACCCGAAGTAGGAACAACTGAGTCCAATTTAATGAACAACCAGCAGCAGCTTGTGGAGGGAGGCAGTATTCTGGTGGCAGTGTGCTCATTAGGGCAAGGCAGTAGCAAAGGAGGGGGTTGTTCGGGATAGGTGGTTGGTAGTACTGCACAGGTGTGCACACACCTGGTGGGGAGGGGCACCTGGCAGGGACTGGACTGAAGAGGAGGAAGAATGGTGGAGGTCCCCTGTAGAGAAGAGGGGAGGGCAGAGAAGAGAAGAGAAGAGAAGAGAAGAGAAGAGAAGAGAAGAGAAGAGAAAAGAAGAAGAAGGCAGTCTCAAATTACAGCAGAGCACTGAGGAAGACAACAGCTCAGAGACAGGCAAACAGCAGAGTTATGAGGTGTTAGGAGGAGGAGGGGAGGCAGAGCAGCTACCTGACACGTCACTGGACAGAATAACCGACCCCCCCCCTTCTCCCAACATGTGGCTTTTGTTACGTGTGCAAGAACAAAGGGCACAGTGGCAGTTGACCACGGACGGACACTGTTGAGGCAGGTGTCGTTGCTAAAAGGGAAGGGGAAGGGGTTCAATGCAAGTAACGCCATCACTGAGGAATGCCTGGATTCTTTGTCTTTCACCGTGATACTGAAATAAATCATAAGCAAGAATTTCCTTGTTTCCTCCCTGCTTCTTGGTGCCATTGGGAGAGGAAGAGAATTCCTCACACCTGACAGCACCACTGTTAACTCACAGCTCTGCAACCTCACCGTATCCTGGTAAGTGCAGTGCTGCTACCACTGGGAAATCTCTGCATGCCCCCCCTCAAAAGAACATATGAGGTGTATTGTACCCCTTCAGTCAACATGTATGGGAATAACACAGAATCACAGAATTGTAGGGTTGGAAGGAAACACAAGGGTCATCTAGTATAACCCCGTGTAATGCAGGAATCTTAGCTAAAGCATCCATGACAGATGACCATCTAACCTCTGCTTAAAAATCTCCAAGGAAGGAGAGTCCACCACCTCCCGAGGGAGACCGTTTCACTGCCGAACAGCTCTTACTGTCAGGAAGTTCTTCCTGATGTTTAGTCGGAATCTCCTTTCTTGTAAGCCATTGGTTTGAGTCCTACCCTCCAGAGCAGGAGAAAACATGACTGAGTGCTTCTCTAAAATTGGGGTGGGGTCTAATGAACACCTCCCTGTGTACAGAAAACCAGATGTCAAATGAAATAATTATAGCTCAAAGTAGGAGTTCAGTAATCAAAGCCCTATGCATTGTCCATGAAAGGAAGGTTGAATGACACACAAAGTTTCAATGTAAGTAGCCGCCTTGCCGTAGAAAGGTGGGCAACTGGTTCCCCATATTCGCTAGAAGGAAAGAGACACACCTTCAAAAACAGTGATTCCCTAGATCTACAATGAGGCCTGTTGATGGGACCTGCTCAAGGGCAAGGCACAGAAGCACCAAAGAGCCACATAAACAAGGAAGGAGCTCTTTGTCACACAGAGAAGGATTTGGGCTGAGTGGTCAGATCAGGGAAGTCGACCTGTATCAAATATTTGTGGCAGGTAAACCCCACCCCACATAACCAATCACAAAATGTGGCACATGTACACCATTTGAATGGCAATGCCAATCAACTTTGGGGGTGGGGAGCCTGGCTCCCTCAAATATTTTATTGGGGGGGCCTAAGGGAACTCATCTCCTAGGAGATGATTCCAATGGTCCAGATGAAAAAAGGCCTTCTGCACCTTTAATAATGGTGTCAAAGAGGGAATTTCAGCAGATTCAGTGGTACCTCTGGTTAAGAACTAAATTCGTTCTGGAGGTCCCTTCTTAACCTGAAACTGTTCTTAACCTGAAGCACCACTTTAGCTAATGGGGACTGCCGCTGCGCCATCACCACACGATTTCTGTTCTCATCCTGAAGCAAAGTTCTTAACCTGAGTTACTATTTCTGGGTTATCGGAGTCTGTAACCTGAAGCGTATGTAACCTGAAGCATATGTAACCCGAGGTACCACTGTATTGCTTTCACGACAAGCTACACTTGTATCTGCAAGAACCAGCTGCATGACAACAGCTCACTTATCTCTACCTCCTTCCTCACACCCAGGCTTTCCCATAATGTTCTAGTTTTGTTCATGGAAGACTCCTCTCCCCAACATGGGGAAACCACCTGATCCCCAATGTTCAGCCTCAGGTGTTATTTTTACCAACTCATTTCCTATTTTCTATGAACAAGGCCTCTCATATATTATGGCTAAAACTGGTAAATACATGGCTGTCACCAAGATCAGCCAACATGCCATTATAACGTGCGCTCTCTCTCTCTCTCTCTCTCTCTCTCTCTCTCTCTCTCTCTCTCACACACACACACACACACAGTATGAACCAATATCTACTGGGACTTATCACAGGTTGTGACATTGAGAAGTTTTGTATTTTCCCGCCCCTAGTCATCAACAGCCGAAGATGTGGATCAGGAGGGAAGAAAATGCAAAACATAGTGACACACTGTATGTTTTACTGGACATCAGGGAAGCAGATTCATGGTGGTAGTTTTCAGCCCTTGGCAACACAAAGAAACTAGCTCTGGTGCCAGTAAAAAAAAAATGCTAAGCCTGGTTATTTCAGTTATATGAAATGACAGACAGAGTGATTTTTCCTCACAGTGCATTGTTAGCAACGTGTCTCCTATTCATCTGCAGGGTGCCTGTGCGCATTTAATTAGCTTCCCAGTTCGTGAGATATGGGTCATCAACACCAGTAATATCAAGGAACACAGCATGAGCAGGAGACCTAAATCTCTGAAGCACATGTATGAATAAGAAAGGAGAGATAAAGCAAGGCAAAGTATTTCTGTTGAACAAGGAAAAGACGACAAGAACGTCTCCTGATAGAGGGTGAAAGGTAAATTATCCAGAATTCACAACCTGGGCAGCAGTCACACAGATGAAGAAAAGGCCATCAATTCCGTGTCCACATTATGAACCTCCTAGAAAGCACCTCTAATAATGATGATGATGATGTACCTAAATACTACAAAAAGATATGCCCATTCAGCTCAGCTGTTTCCAACAGCAATCAACCAGCTACTTCCAAAGAGTCATTCCCTCCTTTGATGCCTATGCCCCAGAAAATGGAATTGAGAAGTAGACTGCACCTGTACAAGGAGGCTCCAATTATTTGCCGTTGACCCCATTTCCACATATTCATCTAATTCCCCCCTTAAAATCCACCTAAGCTTGTGGCCGTTGCCGCAGCCTGTAGCAATAGATTTCTGCATCGTCTCCCATATTATGGAGATTTTTATTGTGCATTCAGATTTACTTTCTACATAAACAATTATCAAAGGGAATCAAAGGGAAACACTTTACGGGTGTTTTGTGTCTATGTGTTTGGCATTCCATCCACACATGCTAGTATGCTACAGTCAAGATTCATTCTCCATACCTATAGATTGAACTGCTAGGTATTTGGGAGAGGAGGTTGATGCATGGGGTATTCTAAATCTAGAAAAAATCACTTCAACATTTTAAGCCATCCCAAAATATACGCAAATATCAAAACCAGGAAGGCCAATGATTTATCCTAGGTAGGTGCTCAAATAGTGTTCGCCTGCCACTGTTGCCAGAATTATTTGAGAATTACAGGCCTTCTCAAGTGTGACACCTTTTCCACTTGTGTTCTGTGCATGACCATTACAGGTTGCTGCGTACATTACTAATTGTGGCCGCATGGTAGCAGTTCCTACTGTAGCAACGCTGTATCAAATAAGATCCTGAGTGGTAGATGGATGTTTGAAAAGGCCTTCTTGGTAGTCCCTGCACAGGAGAAAGTACGTGGCCTTTTCAGTGGTGGCTCCTTGCATATAGAACTAAGGAACTTCAGGCTTTATCTCTTTATAGTTTTAGGTGGCTGGTTAAGGCACGCTTTTGAAGCAGGAGACATATGACTAGAAAAATTGATTACTTGCTGCTGCCGTTATTAGTACAGTGGTGCCCCGCAAGACGAACGCCTCGCAAGACGGAAAACCCGCTAGACGAAAGGGTTTTCCGTTTTGGAGGCGCTTCGCAAAACAAATTTCCCTATGGGGTTGCTTCGCAAGACGAAAAAATCTTGCGCGTCCCCGCAGGTTTTTTTCGCTCCCCCCCCCCTTTTCCTAAGCCGCTAAGCCGCCTATCAGCTGTTCTGCTGATAACCCGCTTAACAGCTGATCGCGAAAAGCCGCTAGACCGCTGTAGCGCTAATCCGCTAAGCTGTCAATGGGCTTGCTTCGCAAGACGAAAAAACCGCTAGACGCAGAGAATCGCGGAACGGATTCTTTTCGTCTTGCGAGGCACCACTGTAATAGCTACTTAATAATTTGTTATGAGTTGTGTTATTATAAGGATAGCATTTTTCAAACAGATTTCTTGCTATCTTACTGAATTTTGATGCAAACTGCCTTGTAGCTTGTGTAAAGGGTGGTATATACAGGGTGAGTCTTTTAAAAGAGGCCTCGTGGATACAGTGTACACATGTTCCATGGGGCCTTTTTTAAAAGACTCACCTTGTATAAATCATCTAAGAAAGAGGGTATATGTTGTTTTTCTCTCTCCTGCTTCTTTGCTGTGAAAAGGAAAGTTGTGTTTGTTTATTAAATAGTCCATCTTTCCACTGGAAAAAAGAGGAACTGTTCAAGGTGACCTATAGTGACATACAGCAAGTTTTTTAAAACAACAACAACAAATAAGCCCCACAATATACCATTTAATAAATACAAAACTAAAACAAATAAAAACACAATAAAAATCACAGTTGCATATCCCCTCTTTTCATAGCAGCCGCATGCAGAGCTCAAAAGTATGATTGAGGAAGCCTTCCTCCCCTTTCTGCCTTCCAATTGTGGAGTGGCATTGAAAAGGGGTGGAATATTGTAGGGTGCGGAAATAAAGAGAACAGAGAGGTGACCATTTCATTTATTCAAACTAGATTAGATGTGAAGAGAAGCCCGTACGCCTGGGGTCTCTACTGGTAGGTAAGATGGTGAAATCATAGAGGAGTCTGGCCACTGTGCTGCTCCAAACCATGGATAAAATGGATAGTGGTGTAGCTGTGAGAGAAAAGAGAAGGATGCAAGAAGTGAAAGCCCATAGCTCAATGAGGGAGCACATGCTTTCCCTGGGACAGGGAAAGAAATTCAGCTTGGTTCAGATTTAAAGGCAAATCTACTTAATCTACACTTTCCAAATCAATACACAACCCGAAATACAGTCATCTTTTGTACTTCTCTGAATTTTGCAGTCCCAAGTCATTCCAAGCCAAGCAGTGTGTACAAAAATACATATACCAGGGCTAAGCATCTATAAAAATCCACAACGAGAGAAAATTAATGTACAAAAAGGCATTAATTTTCTGCAAAAAATTTCCCCCTGGGCAAAAATGCATGTAAAAATGTGTATATCAGGAGAAATTTGCACTGAAATGCAGATGAAATTTCATGAGGACTTTTTATTTCTTTTTATTTTAGGCACCCTTGCGTGGAAATATGGAGAGCTGAATTTAAGACTGCAAAAATGGCAAACAGAGAGAAACCCAAACTGACAGATTCACTCATCTCTAGTCAACTCAAGTTAGCCTTGTCAGCTATGACTGATGGGAATTGTAGTCCAAAACTTCAGGAGGGCAGCAGGCTGGTAAGATCTGTTGTCTGTTCCATATTTAGGTGACTGTATGCAGAACTATAGAGTAAAGGCTCATCTGGAGTTCATTTTGTACCATATTTGTAGGCACAGGTCTGGGCTTCAAAGCTCCATTTCTGAGAAGTTTGGAGGTTGTTGTCGGTTGTGGTTGTTTTTTTTGTCCCAGTTCTTTAGCCAGAAAAACCTGTATTTTACCACTAAACTGGAGCAAACGGCAACAAATGGATTTTCCACAGATTGCTATTTGCTTTGATTCAGGGGTAAAACACAGGTTTTCCCAGCTAAAGAACTGGGACAAAAAATATCTACCTCCTGGAACCAGAACTTTTAAAGCACAGACCTTTGGCTGGAAAGCATGACACAAAAAGAAATTTGGATGAGCCCTAAGACCTAACAGAATCTTTCATTGCTGCCTGGTCAAAGAAGCTGAGCAACTCCTAAAACCAAAGCAAGGCCAGCTTCAGATTCTGTCAGGCTAAACATCCACAGACATTGGTAGCCTGGGACTTCAAGCTGGATGACAAACATTACAGCTTGATATGTGGACAACAATGCAAAGCTTCCAGCATTTTGCTTTTTGTTGGGGTTTGGTTTTTAGAAGTTGACGAATGAGAGGTTGACTAGCCAGGGGTAACTGACTTTCCAACAGTAACAAGCTTCCTCCATGTTTGTCGTTAGTGTTACAGATGGATGGAGAATGCTTAGTTTTCAGTTCATTCCCAGCAGAAATATAGCTAGAAGAATAGATGTGTGGACAATCATTTTCTGCTGACGTTTGGCCATGGAATGCATAAGCCTGCATTCATGCACCCCAAGCAAGTCAGCCAAAATGTCATTCTCACTGTCAAAATCACAGACAGGAAGGTAAGTTTTTTTCATATCAAAATCCCTTTTAAACTTCCATTCTCTCTTTCCTCCTGGGCATGGTATTTGCCGACAGCAAAGGGACTTTTCCTTCACTTACTCCACTGTTGTCTAAAGACCCTAGCAAAAGCAAGCTTTGACAATATTAGTTTGGTAGCTAGCTTAAGGTGAGCCACAATCTATTTATGTGTTTTAGGTTCTCTTCAGCTGTGCTGTAACCTGCAATGTGCAGAGACCTCTGCTGCTCACCACCAAAATGGTGTAGTAAATAAATATGACTTTTTCTGGAATTGCAGTGAGAAGAGAGACAGAGACAGATGCTTTGCACTTTATAGAGTATTTAAATGAGCTGTTGAGAGGTCAGAATCAGGGCAGCTATAAATGTCCTACTCATTTATCTCTAATGGGTAAAACAACATTTAGGTATGTACCATACTGTCAGCAGCCATCAATCTGCTCTTAAGCATGTCTCCCTTAAGTGACTGAAGTAAGGGCATATTCTCACACAACCAATTCTCTACCATTGCAAGATCGCTTTTGTAATCAATCACCTCACAATGAAAATAATGTGAAGCACAGCGACTTTGGTCCAATGTAACATTAAAAATGGCATCCGTCAAAGGAAATCACAACTGCCACTCCATAATGCCCAGTAATGAATTTTGTAGCTTTATAGTAAAACATAAATGGGGAACCTGAGGACATCAAACTGTTGTCAGCCTGCAACTCCCACCAGCCCTGGCCAATATAGCCAATGGGATGGAAGTTGTGGTCCAGGAATATCTTGAAGGCCACAGGTGTTACATCACTGCAGTAAACATTACCATACAGATGGAGAAAATAACACGTGTGAAGATGGAAGTATTCTCCCTAAGATGTGGCTAAGTCTAAGAATACGTAAAGACTGAATAACTAGCATCCCTGGACCATCCCAAACTCTCAGCTGACAATTTATCAGAACCGTATATTATCACATAATCTTGGCAGATGTAAAAGGACAAGCTAAGGGTGCAATTCAAAGAAGGCTATTTTTAGCTTTTGACTTTCCTTTTTTGATATTTACATATTTTGTCACATTGACCCTATACAACTACCCTGTGCAACACCCCCCATTGGCTCTGCACTTGGCATCATTGTCTCCCCCCATCCCCCAATGTACAGTGTGCATACCTGAAGGAGCATCTCCACCCCCATTGGTCAGCCAAGACACTGAGGTCCAGCTCCGAGGGCATTCTGGCGTTTCCCTAACTGTGAGAAGCAAAGTTACAGGGAACCAGGCAGAGGGCCTTCTCAGTAGTGGCACCCACCCTGTGGAACGCCCTCCCATCAGATGTCAAGGAAACAAACAACTATCTGACTTTTAGAAGACATCTGAAGGCAGCCCTGTTCAGGGAAGTTTTTAATGTTTGAAGTTTTATTGTATTTTTTATATTTTGTTGGGAGCCACTCAGAAAATCTCCACTGGACAAGATTAAGAGGATGTGATGGAGGTGGAGAAAAAACATTTCTTCACCACCAGTACATCTTTTGCATCAATTATTATTGTCTTATTATCCCAGAATGTGCTATACTTGTTGCATGGTTATTGTTAAGCAGTTTTGGTTCTATTTATAGGTGAGGAGATAACCATTTCCACCTGCAGTGTGTTAGAAAACCAGCCACATGGTTTTCTTTTGACCATATGGCCTCATCTGATGAATGTAAACAAATGTTCATATTCCAGTTACTTG
Source organism: Podarcis muralis (assembly GCF_964188315.1). NCBI lineage: Eukaryota > Metazoa > Chordata > Lepidosauria > Squamata > Lacertidae > Podarcis > Podarcis muralis. The sequence goes on along the minus strand of NC_135662.1, from coordinate 73,025,083 downwards.
GAAACTGCATTTTGAGCTGAATTCAGATTTTGTAGGTTTTAATATACCACCCTATCCCACCTGAACATATTCCAGTCCCATCAGGTATCTTCTGACCCAAGGACTTTACTATTATTATTTGTCTTTGTTTTCCGTAGCTAAATTTTGCCTGCCTGATTAGTTTTTGAAAGAACACTTTAAACCTTTAAAAGAACTCATTTCCCCCTGTAATCTTTCAACAGTAATTCAAGTGGTTACTCTCCTCTCAGACTATTCCCTTTGGAGCACTGCATTATAAAACTCTGTTTTAAAACTGGCTGGCTGCAGCATTAGCAAATAAAAAATGTTAAGGATTTACGTGTAGTGCTCATGTAGAAAAATAGTACACTGGTGGAATGGAAAGATTCATTTCAATTTTTCAGTTTCCAAAAAATACTGGAAAAGGAAATAGAAATAACTTGGACATATTTTTACACCTGAGGTAGAAGCCATGTAGCAAGAACTTGAAGATTTAAAACTGAAAAATGCTATAATTATGACAGTTAATTTGTTAGGCATAGATTTCATTTAATGATATCATCATATGTTGTAGAAGAAGAGACAATTACTGAAAAATAATTAGGAGAAAACAGGGGTTGGAAACTTCTGGACCACCAGAAGTTGGTGGAATCCAGCCCCATCAAGCCTGACATCTAGAGGGCCTTGCGCTCCTCTTCATTGACATACAGGGTAAAGGAAACCAAATTCCTGAAAACGGGCTCTATTGATAGCATAATAGGTAGATAGATAATTTATTACGGTCAAAGACGAGCTCGCATAACACAATAAAAACAGCGTTCATAAAGATAAAATAAACAATCAGAGCAGATTGCAGCAATAGCTCATAAGTTAAAATTGAAATATATACATGCACCCATACAACTGAGATTTGGGCTACCATAAAAATTGACCCTGAGGCACCCCAAAGGGCGACTTCAGCATTTCCCTAGTAAGCTATTTTATTCCAGAAGATGATCTGTGCCTACAAATCTGGGCGCAGAATCTGGCTACCAGTCTTATGATCTTTGCCTAAGAGGAGAGAATTTAGTTTAGACTTGTTTGAAAGATGGGCGAGCCTCTTCATTAAAGGATCAATGATGTCTCTACGAATCTCAACATAAAAATGACATCTAAAAATATATATATTCGGGGCTTCCTATTTCCCCTAATGGGCAGGTGCAAAGTCTCTGTGTGTATGGGACTCTTCTATAGGAGCCTTCCAGAACCGGTGAGGGCAAGGCCGAGCTGCTAGCATAATAGAAGAAGAGGAGTTTGGATTTGATATCCCGCTTTATTACTATCCTAAGGAGTCTCAAAGCGGCTAACATTCTGCTTTCCCTTCCTCCCCCACAACAAACACTCTGTGAGGTGAGTGGGGCTGAGAGACTTCAGTGAAGTGTGACTGGCCCAAGGTCACCCAGCAGCTGCATGTGGAGGAGCGGAGACACGAACCCGGTTCCCCAGATTGCAAGACTACCGCTCTTAACCACTACACCACACTGGCTCTCAATAGGTATATGATAGGTATGAATAGCACCATTTGGAATTGACACAATATAGTACAGCTTCCACAATAAGTATGTTTGTCTCATAAGAGACTTCATGGAGACAGAGAAATGCAAAAATGGGGTTAGTGTGGGGCAGTGTACTGATTATTTGGCCAATTATATATAGATTTGTTTGAATCTCTGCTACATGAAATTCCTGGGCAAGTGGTATCTGCCAGACTGGTGTGACTCATGGACTCTTGCTTAACTTCAGGAGATGAAATCTTTCTTTTGTTCAGCAGTGTCCTCATGTAGTTTAGATTGTATGACTGGAAATTTATGGACACATAATCTTCTTAGGCTGTAGAATATATACAGTTATCTTTTATTCAGTGCTTCTTTGAAGGATTGAATGCTTCACATACACCATTTCAAGAATCAACATTTCTGCAGAGTTGGCCAGTATTATTCTCTTATTGATAGTGGCTTGCATACCACCACTGACTGAATTAACAACTTGGGGTAAAATGTAAACCACTCTAAAGGTACAATACTATGTCAGATTCAGAATGAACTCTCGTTGGCTTACTTCCTGCTTAGTGTCAATAGCAGTGGGAAACTGGACCTGGTCAGTGGTCCAGATTTGTATCTCTCCCATCCCCATGGATCGAGCTGCCCATCTGTCAATCACCTGAAGTCACAATGATGTCAGGTGACCCATTTTTTAGCCCATGTGCTTTGAAATCAAATCATGTGGGCAAAAGCACTGCATTTCACAAGCCCCAATAATAAGTTTATACTTGGTGCTTTGCAACCCCCAGTGACCAGCTGATTGACAGTGTCTGCAAAACCCTTTCCTGCTCAGCCAGAACTTTAGTTCCAATTCCACAGTTCTGTGATTCTATAATCGTATAAGACAAGACACCAGGTATTGGGAAGATGGGAAGAGCTTGGTCAAAATGGCCTTGTAGGACAATGGCAGGTCGTCAAGTGTAAATAATCCCTCAGGCTAAATGTTCCCCAGTGCTCTTGTATAGGATCACAGTGGCCTACCATACCACACAATCTCTACATTCCATCTTTTTTTATCAGCACCCTTTTAAATGTGATTTTGTATTTTAACGTTATATTCATAAAATTGTATTCAACTGAGAGAAAGAGGCAAGACAAACAATACAGGAACCCCCTCCCTCAATTATCAGGATTAACATAATTATATCATATGCACATTTTTATGTTAATAAGGTCAAACATGTTCTGACCAGGCCAGTGTAATTCGTCAGAAACTCTGGACCTTCTTTATTTTGATACTTTTTTTTTGGTCCAGCAGTAAGCGAGAATACCAAGTATCCGCAGATCATGTCAAAGTTTACTACTTCTGGCAGGAAGACAGAGAATTACATCAGTAATTGTAACACAGGTCATGTACAATTATAGCAAGTAGATTTATTCTGTACAGCCATTGAGGCTATGTGCATCAATTAGTAATTGAATTTCAGGCTTATAATGGCCATAACATAATGATGCAAATGAGTAATATTCACAGAATCAGCAGATTTTTTGGGAAACGGGCTTCAGGAAAATGGAAGGCTTTCCCCATTTTTCAGTGTAATATCTCTTTATTGCATTATTATCAACAACAACAACTTAATTTCTATACCGCCCTTCCAGCTGGAAGCTCAGGGCAGTTTACAACATTAAAATACATACAGAGTAAGACATTCCATTAAAAACAATGTGAAATTTTCTGCACAAAACAAAGCCAGCTTTAGAAACTACAATACCATTATAACTGTGTTGTCAGTTCTTTTATCTTTGAACTGCCTGAATAAACATGCATGACCACAAACATACTTGCACTGGAAGGGAATTCCACAAAAGGATTGCTGTTACTGAGAAGGCTTCATCCACTACAATATGCATGGTCTCATCCAGATAATTGTATTGGGGACTACTACTTGGCCCCAGGACACTTGTGCCATGAAGTTCTGAAGGCTTTCTTCTTCTTCCCTGTGCTGTTTAAACATCCCCATGAAACTGGTGGGATCTGCAATTCAGGGATTTAGAACAACATGCAGAAGACATTCAGCTCTAGCTCTCCATTCCATTTGAATCAGGAGAGGTTGACCAGTGTCTGTAATGTGCTGGATAGTGGCCAATAAATTGAAGCCAAGTCCTAAAAACTTATAGGTGCCATGGGAAGAATGTTCATGGGCCTAGAAACTAGGTGGATTAGGTTGTTCTGGATGTCCTTGAAGGATCATACACATAGCTTGAGACTTCTTGATTCCAAGCTCTAGCCACTCAGTAACCCACGATTTGATAACTTCACATTTGGACTACTTCAACTGATCCTGTGTGGAGCTAACCTTGAAGACAACAGTGTGACGCGGCAGCTAAAAAAGCCAATGCAATTCTGGGCTGCATCAATAGGAGTATAGCATCTAGATCAAGGGAAGTAATAGTGCCACTGTATTCTGCTCTGGTCAGACCTCACCTGGAGTACTGTGTCCAGTTCTGGGCACCACAATTCAAGAAGGACACTGACAAACTGGAACGTGTCCAGAGGAGGGCAACCAAAATGATCAAAGGCCTGGAAACGATGCCTTATGAGGAACGGCTAAGGGAGCTGGGCATGTTTAGCCTGGAGAAGAGGAGGTTAAGGGGTGATATGATAGCCATGTTCAAATATATAAAAGGATGTCACATAGAGGAGGGAGAAAGGTTGTTTTCTGCTGCTCCAGAGAAGCGGACACGGAGCAATGGATCCAAACTACAAGAAAGAAGATTCCACCTAAACATTAGGAAGAACTTCCTGACAGTAAGAGCTGTTCGACAGTGGAATTTGCTGCCAAGGAGTGTGGTGGAGTCTCCTTCTTTGGAGGTCTTTAAGCAGAGGCTTGACAACCATATGTCAGGAGTGCTCTGATGGTGTTTCCTGCTTGGCAGGGGGTTGGACTCGATGGCCCTTGTGGTCTCTTCCAACTCTGTGATTCTATGATTCTATGATTCTATGACAATGCAGAACCTCAAGTTGGTGCAGAATGAGACTGCCGAGCTACTAAAACAGGACAGCATTCTTGCTTTATATAAAGCCTTGCTCTGGAATGCACAAAGCCTTTGTGGATGCACAAAGCCTTGAATAGCTCAGGGTCAAAGCACTTCTGTAAATGATTGCTGCCCCACCATACCTACTAGCCACTAGGGGAGTGGTCCAGGATGTGATTGCACAAGATGAGGCCATGTGTGCTGACAGAGCCAGAGCATGCACAGGGTGATTGGCTAACATGGATCCAAATATGGAATTTCTTAGTTGTCATTTAATTGTTTAGACACATCCAGAAGCTACAGAGTGGAAGCTATTTAAGTGGAACTATCAAAGCACAGTGCACCCAAAACCACAATTCAGAGTCACTTCAGGAGGATATCTGGACAATGGTGTTAAACACCAAAGAGAGTTCCAAGAGAAGCAACAGGGTAGGGGTCCCCTGTCTCTCTCCCAATAAAGATGACCAATCAGGTTGACTAAGGCTGATTTGACGCCAAGATCAGGCCTGAATCCAGACTAGAAGTGGTCCAGATTATCCACTTCATCCTGACATGCCTGCAGCTGACTATCATTCTCTCACTCACTTAACCAAGGAATATATATATGAGTGGTGACAGTTGCCTAATATATCCATATATGCCAACCTTGTCATGGTCTAGCATGGCTTCTGTCAGGAGTCCAGGTTCCGGGCTTGATAACACAGTAAGCCTAGGTGGTGAAAAAGGAGGATTTATTGCAAAAACAAACAGATAGCTCCGGACGGCTCTAACAAAGTTGCCAACATTATCACTCAAGATGACCCTTCTGAAGACTCCTTCCGGTTCCTATAGAAGATATTGAACTTTCGCCCCTTCTGTCTCTTGTTTTGCTTTCTGTGTAGCAGCCCTCCCATTCGCTGACTCTTCAGACTTATTTGATCAGCTCAAATCTCTTCCTGTTCTGCAAGACTGTCTCTGTGTCTGTTAGCGCCTGTTTGAGCTTCCTGAGAGCTTTGGCTGTGTTCCAGCCCACCCTTGGCAACCAGCATTCCAGTGTCCAGGGGAGTCAGCACAGCCTGCGTCAAATCTAAACCTCTCTGTTCTGTAGCCGGCTGTAAAGTTCCACTAGGAGCTGGCTCATTCCTGATAGCTTCTGACCGCAAGATGAGATACTGTGGCCTGATGCAACCAAGTCACTCCAACAATTCACAAAGCATCTTAGTTATGCAGGTAGAAATACTGACACACTAGATCAGTGCTCATTAAAAGCTTTCTTTACAGGGAACCCTTTCCATGTTGAGCCATCTCCCAAGAAACACCAGCAATTTGCATATAATTCATGGAAGTATTCTAGAGCACGTGTGCTTCATTCTGGGTGCTGCTTCCAAGCTGGTTGGGCCGCTCCATCACTCCAGGTGACCCAATAAGGCACCATAGCACATAGCCAACATTTCCCTGCAACTATTCATAGCAGATGAAGATGAGAAATGGTGGGCAAGCTGTTTGGATGCTTATCTACCATTATGGTGCCTCTCTCATTCCAAGGAACTTACACTTCAGGGCATGGTCTGAAAACAGGCATATAATGCAACGAACTTGCTCATAGGAGAAGCCCAGGAGCTGAGTGTTCCTTTGAAGCCCTCTTCTCATGTCTTCTCTTCCCTTCTGTCCTCAGTTGGAACACATTGTTTGTCAACACTAATATGGCCCCCTCCATCTCTGAGGCCTCAGGCAAATGTATGCAGAAGCTAAGCAGGTCGAAATCCAGACAATGCCTGGATGGGGAGACTGCTGGGGAATGCTATGTATGCCACTTCGGGCTCCATGGTGGAAGAACAGTGGGATATAAATACATAAAACAACCCCTTAGGGTTCCCTGAAGCACAGCTTGAAAACCGCTGCCTGGATTATAAGTAGTGTAAAAATAATTATAGTCAAATGAAGAGTGAATGTATGTCCTGTTTGGAAATTGCAGTGCCATTTGTAATCATATTGCCTCAAGCTATCCAGGCCTATTTGGCCTAATTAGTTGCATTGCTGCCAGTTCATTAGTTCTTCCAGCAGCTGCCTAGATGTGGGCAAGCAAATCTGGTCATTTATTTAGACAAGCTGCTCGTTTAACCTCTCTTTCTCTCAACAGTGGATAGTCAGCATTCTTCCCAACTGCTAGGGACTAAGGTTGGAAGAGATTTGTCGCAAAGGGACTGCATGGGAGAGGGTTAATGAGTGGTCTGGGAAGGGATCTTAGCCACTGTAGTTTTGGAATAGCAGTACATGACTGGGAGTTTTCAAGAGGATAAAGATCCTGGACAGCAAAACTTTTGAAGCAGAGATATGTCAACATAAAGTCTATGCTACAAAATGGAAAGGGACGGGCTTTCCTAAACTAGTGATTAAGAGAACTGCCTGACTCCCAAGAAATTGTGGAACAATGGTTGGTTTTCTGCAGAGGACAGTTGCATACCCTCCAACTGTCAGGGCTAAATATGTGAAATATCAGATCTCTGAGTTTTGCTAGTATGCACTGACTTGGTGTGGACTTTATTATTCAAGAGTGAGATTTGTGTGACATTGATAAATATTTCCTTTGCTAAGAGCATGCTTTATAAGCAAGAAGAAACTGCACTTTTGGAATTTATAACTCCTATTATGCCAGTCTCCCATTCCACCACTAACCCCCTCCAAAAATGTCACCTTCATTTCATGCATTAACTGTTAATAAAGTCAGCAAAGACTTCCACTCACTTTAGAGGGGTGTACACCTTCTCCTATAGGTCATAAGAGCTGAATCCCTGCTTTAGCATTCTGCACCAGTTATAGCTTCTGAACCAACTTCCAAGGCAGCTCCGCATAGAGTGCTAAGCCAACCGGTGTGAAGCTGCTCATGATTTAAAATATGTACAACCAAGAATATACACCACTTAATTGTCCCTGAGTTATATTGAATAAACCCCTACATCTCTTAGAAATATGAAACTAATTTTTGAAGTTTTAGTCGGACTGCTAAAGAAGTTATTACTTTAATATGGCTTATGGAGGAATCCATATTAAAGTAATATGCTTCTCTTATGCTTCTCTCACAGAAGCCCCTGGACATGTTTGTCTGCAATCTGGCCAACTTAATTCACTCTGGATGGGCTCCTAAGTCTTCAAATTTAATCTGCCCCCCCCCCTCCAAAGGAGACAAATTATAGTTGTTTCTGAGTTACCCATAAGTGTGAACTGGGAATAGTGGGTATAAAGAGCTTTGCTCATAGAAAGTGATCTGAATCAGAGTGAAAGCTGACAATGAACCAAGTAACTCAGAAGCAAATCAGATTATATTTTTTTTAAAAACAGACACAAGGTGAATCGTGGGTTCTCTGCATTCACCTAATATATGCAACTGGGTGATAATTATCAGGATAATTATTGGACTTCCCAGTCCAATGTTGTTGTTGTTGTTGTTTTTATGAGTGAGAGCATTGCAGCCTCCTTAATATTTTCAGGTACCTGTTCCTCCTGCAAAGATGTGTACGTCCCATATTAGACCCACCTGGTCAATCCCCTCCAGCAAGATCTAATCAGGCATAAAGGACAGTGTTCAAGTGAGCATGTAATTGGCCACACACCCTCAAGGGTATTGCCCAGATCTTCAGGCCACAAGAGCTGACATCAAATCCATAAAACCAGACCAGACCGGTCACCTTACTCTGACCTTCTCCATTAGTGGCATCCAATTTGTCATGGAAGTGAGCAAAGTGCCTCACAAATTTGTCATAGCAGTCTTCTGAGGGGTCTGCTTTACATTAACTGGTGAAGATGTTGGTGTTGACCTCAAAACTCTTGGAGCAATTGCACTGGATGCCTACTTGAAGATACGATGGAAGCAGTGAATCACATATTTTCTTCTTTCACTGCTACATGATAAGACTGAGGCTCCCCGAAAACCGGAGCATCAGAGAAGATGTTTAGTAGTGGCTGTGCGAGAACACTGTGGAAAATAAAAATAATGACTCCTAAACCATTGGAAACTACAATTTTAATTTCTCACAATGCCCTGGAATGGTACTTTGTTGGGGCTTTGGAGACAATTACAATGGCAGCTCCAAAATCCAGCGTTGATCGGAGTCCAGCTTTTTTATTAAAAATAAAATAAAAAAGGGGAGCAGAGCGGACATTAAAAATGAGAACCTGCTGGTGCTCTGAAGAAGGCTGTTCATGTGTCCTACTTTATAGAAGACTGTCCTCTCTTACAAAGGGCTTTCAGAGAACATCCTCTATTTCAGGGGTCGGCAAGGTTTACCTCACCTGGGCCGGTTCACTCCAGTGGAGATCCCTCCGTGGGCTGGATTGCATATGTGAGAGCATGTGTGCCTGCCATTTCCGGCGTCTGCGCATACGCAGGCGTGATTTTCAGCATTGCGGAAATGAGTCCCTGCTACGCGCTGGTTTAGTGCAGCACGCAGGGACTCGCCAAGCAGGCGGCTCGGTTCAGGGGTGGCTCAGGGGCCAGTTAAACGATGCCCATGGGCCACTTGTGGCCCATGGGCCTTAGGTTGCCTACCTCTGCTCTATTTGAAGGAACCCTCTGTTCGAAGGGCTGTATAGTCATGCCAAATATAATGAATTATAAGTAGGAAAAGTAGGGGTCCTGAACAGAGGTCTGAGCAGTTGCACAGGTCAGCAGATCTGTGTAGTCATTTGTTGTCTTTGTGGGAATGTGTTTCCTCTTTATTTGGCAATGTAAACATGGCGTCCAGGTGTCATGGACCGTTTGGATGCAGAGGAATGGTGGGAGGAACTGGCTGATAATCCAACAAGGGAAGAAGGCTCAGAGCTCAGAGAATGGTGGTGGGACAACAATCAGTGGTCAGAGAGAGAAGATGAGGTGTCAGAAGGTGAAGAGGTAACAGGGCTTAGTGAGCTGGAAGAGTCAGTCACAGGGAGAAGTCCAGTTTCAGAGGCAGAAGTTGAAGCAGGAGATGGGGAGGAGGGGGGCCAAGAGGCAGAGATGAGTCAGGCTTGTGAAGAATCATAGGTGTCTTCACTTCCTGCTGTGACAAGCTCCCCTTATTTCTGGTCTCCCAGAACCAGAAGAGGCATGAAGTGGGAGGAGCAAAGAAAGGCATGCAGGTATAGTCTCAGATTGCTTGTTGGGGCAGGGGGGAGGTGGCAGCTGTAGGAAGGCAGGGACCTTTAGTCTCAGCAATTGATCCATGGGGAATGAGCTGCTGTGTTCATTAGGCACGACACTCCCCTAAGTCTGGACAGATCGTGTTCTTGCTAAAATAGAGTTAACTCCAAAATGCAGGGTGTGATTTACTGCTGGCTCACTCCTGTTACCAGGCAGCTGCCTGAGGAATCTGTGTGCTGATGCCAGGGTTCCATTAACCCCTGTTGGGTTGTTATGCATGGCTGGTAGATGACATATAGTTTATTTTAGGCCTTCCCTAAAATAAGGACCATAAAGCATGACCTTGGTCATCTCTGTCCTGGAATAATGTATAATTTAATCTCCTTTCAACTATATAAAAGCTCTAGATCAGTGTTTCCCAACCTTTTTTGGGCAAAGGCACACTTGTTTCATGAAAAAAATCTCGAGGCACACCACCATTACAGCCCCGTGACGTCAGCGCGCAGCGTCACGCCGGGAGGGACGCACGAAAGTGTAAGATTCAATTTTTTCCCCTCCCCCTTGCCTTCCTTCTGTGCCAACCGCCAAAAAGCCAAGAATCGCGGGACCGCCGGCGGAGGGGGGGAGGGCGAGCGGAGGCAGCGGCGAGCCCCGTTCCTCCCCATCCGCCCCATTCCGTGCAAGGAGCGCGAACAGGTGTGAGAAGGGGGTCAAACCTGCGGGTCGGCGCCGGGGAACCTCCAAGCTTTGGGGGTGGGGGGGAGGAGGCAGCAAAGCGAGGCAGGAAGGAGAGCGCGGCTTGGCGAAGTACTCAGCGGCGAAGGCCAGCAGGTCCGGCGGCCGGTGCCGCAGCACCTCCACCGTGTAGCCCTGCAGCAGCTCAGTCAGACCCGGCGGGATCTCGATGCTCATCTTGTAGCCGAGGCGCGCGGGAGACTCAACGGACGGGCCCGGGAGAGAGAGAGAGAGAGAGAGAGAGACACGACGGAGAGAGAGCGGGAGTCCCTGCTCGCCGTCGCCACCGCTACAACTACTGTGGCGGGTGGTCGTCGCCGCCGCCGCCCACCTCTATCTATCTCTCCCCCTCAGCTTTCTATGCGGGCCTCGAGCCGGAGGTGGGGGGTGGCCGCCACCGCTTTCTCCGCCTCCACGTCCTGCCTCCTCCTCCTCGAGCCCTCCGTCAGCCCTGAGGGAACCGCCGCGCTCGCGCCGCCGCTCTCTGACACACGAGAAAGAGAAAGGAACGGAGCGGCGGGGTAGTCGGGGGAAGGAGGGGCCGGAATGGAAGCGCGAGGCGAGCTGCGCATGCCCAGCAGGAAGCGGCGGAGAACGCCACAGAGAGAGAGAGAGAAGCAAGGGAGGGCGGGGAGTGGGCGGGAACACGCTTCATGCGTCACAATAACGGACAAGAGGCGCTCGAGGGATAGATTAGGACCTAATTTGACTTTTACAAAAAAAAAAAATCTTTCGAATTTTCCCCACGGCACACCAGGCAACATCTCGCGGCACACTAGTGTGCCGCGGAACAGTGGTTGGGAAACACTGCTCTAGATTGCTATCATTGCCACAACTATAAAGCAAGCCTTTGACTTGGCATGTTAGTTGCACATCGACCAAAGAATTCACAGCTCCACCAGTCTGGTACTACATAGTAAAAATACGGGAATGATCACTACATTTTGTCTCGAGTGAATCAGAGAGAATCAGATGTGAAAAGAACAAGAGCAACTGGAGCCAGCAATACTTTCTGAAATGCTATTTACCACTACAACATCCCTGCAAGGAATTTAACACAGTCTGCATTTTGTTTTCATAACATCCAGATGAGATTTCAAAGAGCAGAAGGCAGGCATAAACATAAAATTTCTGTGAATCTAATACTCCCCTTTAATGCAGCAGGCTCCTGAGAGATATAAATGCGGAGGATTTTAACCTGCTGCACGTTATGTGAATGAGGACAGCGGAAATTACTTTACAGAATGTGGCAAAATGTAGGGGATGGAGGGGACAGTATTTTCTGATGGGCACCATCTGCAAAATGAAAACACATAAAAGAGATCCTTTATGTCTGTGGTGGAACCCAAATATAGATGCTGAAATGACCCACCTCAGCTTAAAATACGTAAGCGGAGGGCATGTCTCTTATTCATTGGTATGCAAAGCAAATTCCCACTGCCTAATACTGAGATGCATAAAGATCAGGAGCATTGCACTCAGGGTTGAATGAAGCTGGGTTTGGGGGGAAAGATTGCATTGATGCGACACTGAAATGTATTGACAAGCAATAACAGGGTACTGTGGGGAAGGAGGCTGAACAAAAGAAACGGCTAAGGGAGCAAATTGATACAAACAGTCGCACAGAGCGTGATTTCTCATATTTTAAAAAGGCAAATGTATTTCTCTCTCCCCTCCTCCACCGCCCACATCAAGGTCATCTCAGTATAACTAGCAAAATGTCCTTCCCATGATGAATTGTGTATGTGCATGCACAAACACAACCCCAATATATTGCAGGGATTCAGTAGGGTCCCCCAATTCCTTCTCTTCAAGTCTGGATTGTTATTGCAGTCATTTGGGGGGTTGGAAGACTAACTTAGGTACCATTTCCATAGCAAAACGTAAGTTGTGCTTCAGGCCTGCTGTTTTGCTCGAATTCCTTAACTTAAGGAAAGTTTGCTTTTTAATACTATTCCCTGAGGACAGATCTTGCTTTCTGGGAATGTATTGAAATAAAATGTTCACAAGGCTAAAGTATCTTTGTGATTATGTCACCAGGTGAGGACTCAATGCAAGAATTGAGGCTTGAGTTTTCTTCTAATAGTACAGTAGTACCTCAGGTTAAGAACTTAATTCGTTCTGGAGGTCCATTCTTAACCTGAAAATGTTCTTAAGCTGAGGTACCACTTTAGCTAATGGGGCCTCCCGCTGCCGCTCCACCGCATGATTTCTGTTCTCATCCTGAAGCATAGTTCTTAATGCGAGGTACTATTTCTGGGTTAGTGGAGTCTGTAACCTGAAGTGTCTGTAACCTGAAGCGTCTGTAACCCAAGGTACCACTGTAAAGGAAACAAATGATCACACACTCCATTTGTGGGCTATTTAGAGAAATCTGGATGACCAACATCATACCCTCCATAGGTGCCCATTCCCTGGGGCCCTTGGGGCCCAAACACCCTCAAAATTCCCCATGAAAGGACCAGGCACCCACAAATGTTGGCGCCGGGGCATGCACACTGCATGGCACCCATTGTCATGGGGCCAAGCCGACATTCCGGACACTCTCCAACATTCCTCAGATGAAAATAGGGACATCATTCCCCTCCACGACCCCCATTTTTTGTCCCCCTCCCTGCAGAGCATTTCCACTACCACTACACCAATGGGGCATAGCACACACATACCTCACCACCCTGAGGAAACTGTTGACATGCAGAAGGCCGGGAGGCCAGCTGTCTAGCCCATCTGGGCCGTCTCCTTCCAGCCATCCCACTACGAAGACCCATCTGCCTCTGCTCCAATGTAAATCAGCGACCCGGGCTTCAAAGCCAGGGCATACTATCAGCAGATCGAACTGTGCACACAGAATAGGCATGAGGCTTGTGAAAGCATGCTACAACTACAGATTTATTAGTCATAAATCAGGACAAAGAAACATGTCATCTCTCTCTCTTCGTCTTCTCAGAGAGACTCAGGAAAAGCAAAAGCAATACACACAATGGAAGTTCCCAGCAAGCTGTGCTGGAATGTAAACAGACATGTGACACGTAACAGTTCCACACGTCTGCTCCTTAAGGTGGAATGGAAATCTCAACAGAAACCTCTTAAACCCTATTTTATTTTTGGTAGAGTTACAAAAAGAAAAACACACACCAATAAATCAGTTTTAGAAAGTGGCAAAATTAGATGTGGAATCACGAAGTATTTTTTAAAAGATAAAATAAAGTCTACTTGCCCTCTGCTTTACTCCCCCTTTCTTCCTGCCTGGGGCGGCCCTGCCCTCTGCCTGCACCTCAGAGCTGGTATATCACATGAGGCGGGCAGCAGCCTCTCCTTCTCCTTCTCACCTGCTCTCCAGAAGCCGCTATGAGCTGTCCAGGGGAGGAGTTCAGCAGCAGCAGCAGCAGCAGCAGCAGCAGCCAAGAAGCAATGAAGAGGCAACAGGATACTCCCTCAGAGTTGCCGCTGCTGCTACCACCATCGCTCAGGACAAGCGCTGGCTCATCCTAATCCCTGAGCTCAGTGGCAGTGGCAGGGGAAATAGAGACATTCCAGGATGAAATCAGAAGCTGGGGTGGCTTTCATAATTCTGGGACTATCCCTGGAAAACAGGGACACTTGGAGGGTATGCCAACACTGCAATTTGGAAGTGGATGACATAGAATTTTGGTATGAACCGGGAGGGATCATCTTACATTCTTGAGGAGACAAATGGCTTTCTGCAGTTAAATCCTACCTTGCATGCTATTTCAAGGCAGGAAGTTTTCCAGAACAGTTAAATTCTATGTTGTAATATGCATTCATATCTGCAGTAGATATTATATCCCATGTTTGTTGCTACTCAACTTCTCTACACCCAGAGAAAGCTGTAAATTTGTATCAATGATTGCTGTTACGATTAAGTATTAATTAGACTTAGTCACATTTAATCGAGCTATCATTTCAGCTCTAGCTATTTATTAGCTGTCTGAACATAATTGCATAATTGCATAATTGCTATGAACGGCAAATAGGACAAAATTGAGCTAAATTCCCCTTATTTTCATAATCCTTATTTCCTCGCAGGAAGCACACTCCCAAATCTAACAAACTAAGTGCACCACATTAACCCAATTCTGCAACTGAACACTCACAGTTGGAAACCTTGACTCAAAATTCTACCCATATTTTATCAAAGCTTCATAATGAGAGGTTGGGCACGTTAGCCAGAACAGACAGTGCCACAATTAAACAAAAAACACCTTGCATAGAAATTGCTCACTTACACACTCTGCCATATGGTGTTTTCCCTTCCTCCCCACTCCCACATTACCCTCTTCAGAGGATATATTTCCTATTTTCTATAGATCCATCAGCAGTGCAGCCAATGAGCTTTAAGGCCACCCCCATTTCCAGAATTAGAAGGACAGATGTAGGAGAACTAACTCCAGTGACAGCTCTAGGCCCTTGGTAATATGGCACCCTGTTCAAGGCCAAAATTTGACAAACACACCCCAGCCCTTGTGCCACCTTTTGAAGGCCAGGTAAGGGAGGCTCCAGTTTTTGGGAAGGAGGCATGAGGCTTTGGCAGGGTCCTAGAGGCTGCCCACTTACTTCCCAAAGGTGGGCAGGTGCTAATTAGGCTTTGAGAAGGAGGTAGGAGGACTCCAAGACCTTCCCAAAGCCCAGTGCTTACTATGATCAGAAGCAGTAGCAATAAATGTTGAACTGTTTCTCTCTCTCTCTCTCTCTCTCTCTCTCTCTCTCTCTCACACACACACACACACACACACACACACTCATTCTCTCTCACACACAACTTCTAGTATTAAACTTTCCTGTCTTGGATGCACAGTTGCAAAGTACCATGGTCCTCTCAAAGGTAGGAAACTCAATCTTTTTAAAGAGAATAGAATCCCTACATTTCAACATTTATGGTCCTCCTAAATAAAACGACCTCTGATAAATACAAAGCACAGTCATCATCTTTCAAAAGAATAATCTCATAAAATGGGGAAAAAAGGAAATACAGCAGAAATAAGCCTTTCATTTGTCAGCCTGTCATAAGTATTTTAAAAAGATGGGGGGAGCCTGATAAAACAAAGATAGCCAGCGTAGTTGAATGTATTTCGAATGTTCAAGGCCTGCTATGAGATATTTTTCAATGTTTCCTTTACGCAGATGCATGCCACTCATTCCATAAACTTTGTTGTACAGCACAGAAATTCATGTCACGGTGAGTTAGAGAATGCTAATATGATTCTAAGGGCAGAAGTAGATGTTCTTGGCTTGTCCAAGTTGAGCATAATAATTGATTTCTACACACTATTTCTCAATCCCTACCAACAGCCAATAGCACCAGACAGCATAATAGTATGATGTCACACCATGATGCATGTTAAGCTGATCATGTGTTGTGTGACTGGCCCAAGGTTGTCTAGTTTAATGGCTGAGTGGGGATTTGAATCTGGGTTTGTAGCCACAGTAATGAACTGGATGACAGCTAGTAAACTTAAACTCAATCCAGACAAGACAAAAATACTTTTAGTGGATGGTTCTGTGGTTCAGATACAGGAAGTTTCACCAGTTCTGATGAGGCCACACTTCGCTTAAAAATCCACATCTATGGTCTGGGGATTCTTCACAATCCATTACTATCACAGGAGGTCCAAGTGACCTCTGTGGCTGAGAGTACCACATCAGCTGGTGACTCAGATATATCCACGCTGTTATGTTAAAAACATCACTTTGTGGTCTGTGTCCCTATAACCTCACAATTAGACTACTGCAATGTGTTATTGTCAGGCTTCGGGGACTCAGCTTCCCCCCTTTTGGACGTAGATAAGTAGGACAAAGCGAAAAGAGTTGCTTACCACTTAAAGTGTCTTTAATGATCACAGCCAAAGAACAATGCACCCATTCTCAGAATGATGGTGTTCCCAATTAAGGTTTCCACCCACTTCCCCCCTAGTCACTTCCGTGCCTTCCAACCTGATCACGCAACCACTGTGCTTTTTGTGTAGCCACCTTATTTGTTCTGTGTGACCTTGGACTGATAGACTGGACAATTTCCAGAGAGAGAGAGCCTGTTAGCTGTCTCTCTTCCAGTTCTTCTTCACTTTGCTGTTCACCCCCCAGTTCGTCTTCAGAACTATGCCCCTTTGCAAACCACTGTTCCACATCTATACTGCTCTACTGCTCCTGGGCAGCTTCAGGATCCTGGTCAGGAGCAGGGGGAGGGGGAGGCTCCCACCATTCCTCATCCTTCCTTGGAGGTTTTTCAGCAGAGATTTTATGGTCATCTGTCACAGATGCTTGATTCCTGCATTGCAGGGGGTTCGACTAGATAACTCTCGGTCCCTTCCAACTCTACACTTCTATGATATGAACCAAACTGGATATTAAGATGGCCCTTCTGGATGCCCCTATTTTCAGTATCCCCCACCCCATTTATGGTACAAGGCTCAGCAGGTACAAACTTCCCCCCTAATATTTATCTTTATTTATTTAACCAAAAGCATGTAATTCAATAACATATTAAAATAAAGAGGAAACAATGCAGTTGCATGAAAATGAAACACACACAGCAAGACAATAAAGGGATATAAATCTGAGCTGCAAAATTCACAATTCTTGCAAGGAAATATTATTATTATTGATTCTGGGGTAGTAACATGTCCTTTTTAAAATAAAATAAAATAAAAATGCTTTCTTTAGAGATATCAAGATGTTATCCTCAAGGCCTTATAGATATCTCACCTGAAACTGAAAAAGTTACTAGGAATTCAAAACAGTAGCATATTTCACAGGATAAATTTGAACATTGCTATAATCATTTATATATAAAATATTTGCTTGCCATGTGGTTGGAAATTATTATTTTTCTGTCCTCTACCGCACCGTAATTTTTGAGTTTTCAAGCAATAGTTATGAACCAGATTTGACCATATCATCAATCTATATTTAACTCCTCAGAATAGTTCCATTTTCTTACAATAACCATCCTGGCAGCTAACAAAAATACAAAATCAATCTTTATCCACACCATCTTCATTTGGGCCAGCTGATGAAAACTTTGGCTTCTTCCAGATGCTAGATGAAAATGTTTCCTTATTTCCAGTCATTTGACTGCTAATGTTGTATTGTGGTTTCTTGGGGATTCATTTAGTTTTAAAGATTAATTTTTGATGATTATTTTCAGCTGTTGGAATGGAGGAATGTGTTCTTTGAATGTCTGGAGTGTATTACTGTGATCACTGGAGTGGCTGTTTCCACTGCATTTTAATCTTAGCATTTTTGTACAGTGGTACCTCGTGGTGCTGTGGTCTAAACCACAGAGTCTAGGGCTTGCTGATCAGAAGGCTGGTGGTTCGAATCCCTGCAATGGGGTGAGCTCCCGTTGCTTGATCCCTGCTCCTGCCAACCTAGCAGTTTGAAAGCACGTCAAAGTGCAAGTAGATAAATAGGGACCGCTCCTATTTATAGGTAAACGGCGTTTCCGTGTGCTGCTGTAGTTCGCCAGAAGTGGCTTAGTCATGCTGGCCACATGATCCGGAAGCTGTACGCCGGCTCCCTCAGCCAGTAAAGCGAGATGAGTGCCGCAACCCCAGAGTCGTCTGCGACTGGACCTAACAGTCAGGGGTCCCTTTACCTTTACCTTACCTTGGGTTACAGAAGCTTCAGGTTACAGACTCCGCTAACCCAGAAATAGTACCTTGGGTTAAGAACTTTGCTTCAGAATGAGAACAGAAATTGTGCGGTGGCAACAGGAGGCCCCATTAGCTAAAGTGGTATCTCAGGTTAAGAACAGTTTCAGGTTCACACGTGGCAAAAAAACATAGGAAAATTCTGATCAATAATAGACTGGGGAATGAATTTGTATCTTCCGACAAAGGGAAAAAGAGAGGGGTAGTACTATATGTAAATAAGAAGATAGAGGCGCAACAAATTTTTAAAGACGATGAAGGAAGAATAATTGCAATAGAGATTAAATGGCAAAACGAAAAAATAATAATTGTCGGGATCTATGCACCCAACGGAAACAAGGCGGACTTTTATAAAAATCTGGAAGAAAAGCTGTTTGAGTACATGGACCAAAAAATGATACTTATGGGGGACATGAACGGGGTGGTTTCACTGGAAATTGATAGGCTGAGAGAAAGAGATGTAAGTAGAGAAGGGAAACTCCCTAAGACCTTTTTTACTATGATAAAAAATCTTAACCTAATTGATATATGGAGACTGAGATATCCGTTAGAGAAGCAGTTCACATTCTACTCCGAACCAAACCAATCTCTATCAAGAATTGATCAAATCTGGGTTTCTGAGGAGTTAACATCAAGAGTTAGACAAATTGAGATACAACCAAAAACAATATCAGACCACAGTCCAATAAAAATGGAGGTCAAAGGATACGAAGAAAGATCATTCAGATGGCGTCTCAATGATTATCTTATGGAAGACCAAAAGCTTATCCAAGAGGCAAAGAAAACACTGACAAACTATTTTAAGGATAATATGAATAAAGGTACAAAAATGAGCATAGTTTGGGACGCTAGCAAAGCAGTGATAAGAGGTTTTTTTATTCAACAGAACGCAATAAAGAACAAGAATAGGGAGAAAGGGAGGAAAGAAATTCTAAAACAAATAATAGACAATGAAAGAAAATTAATTAAGAACCCAAACAGTTTAAAAATAAAAGAAAATATTAAAGTCCTGCAGACACAATTCGCAATGATCATCAATAAAGAGGTGGAATGGAACATCAAAAGGCTTCGACAGAAAAACTTTGAATTTGCTAACAAACCTGGAAAGTGGCTTGCGTGGCAAATTAGGAAAAGGAAGGAACAAAGTACAATAAATAAAATTATCTTAAATGGAGAAGAAGTTGAAAACCCCAAAGCCATCAGGAAAGGATTCTTGGATTTTTATAAACATCTATATAACAACAGAGAAAAGAACAACATGAAGAAAATAGAAAGATTTCTAAAAGGAAAAAGTGTGCAAAAGATCCCGACAGATAAGAAAGACCAACTGAATGCCCCAATTGTTAACGAGGAAATAAATGAAATAATAAAAGAGCTGAAGAAAGGGAAGGCACCAGGACCAGATGGTTTAACACCCAGTTATTACAAAGAATTAAGACACGCCCTAATAGTACCAATAAAAGAAGTTATGAACAACATATTGCAACAACAGGATATTCCTGGTACGTGGAAAGAGGCCTTTATTACACTCATCCCTAAGCAAGACTCTGATTTGACACAAGTAAAGAATTATAGGCCAATATCTCTGTTGAACACAGATTATAAGATCTTTGCCGGAATACTAGCAAAAAGGCTAAAAAAGATATTGCAGGAGGTAATACATGCAGACCAGGCAGGCTTCCTTCCGAACAGACAGATGAAGGATAATGTCAGGAACATAATAAATATTTTGGAATATCTGTCTGTAAGGAACGAGAAGCAAGCCTTACTGATGTTTGTGGACGCAGAGAAGGCTTTTGATAATATTTCGTGGGAATTTATGTTAAAGAATTTGGAAATGATGGATGTTGGGAATGAATTTTATAACGGAATAAGGGCAATTTACTCGGAACAAAGAGCTAAATTGATCGTGAATAACGTATATACTGAAGAATTTAGAATATCAAAAGGTACTAGACAGGGGTGTCCTCTCTCGCCGCTATTATTTATAGTAGTCCTGGAAGTCCTTTTAGATTCGGTAAGGAACAATGACAAAATAAGGGGGGTGACAGTTGGCAAAAATGAGTATAAAATCAAAGCATTTGCCGACGACATAGTAATAACGATTGAAGAACCCATAAGCAGCTTAAAAGAGGTATTGGAGGAAATAGACCAGTTTGGTAAAGTGGCCGGATTTACACTGAATAAAAAGAAAACAAAAATAATGGTTAAGAATATTGACCAGAGTCTAGTGGATGAATTGAAACAAGAATGTGGAATCGATGTGACCAAGAAAGTGAAATACCTGGGAATATGGTTGACCCCAAAAAATATCGATCTATACGAGAACAATTATATCCAAGTATGGAAGGGAATTAAGAAAGATTTAGAAACCTGGGGCAGAATGAAATTGTCCTTCTGGGGCAGAATATCAACTATTAAAATGTGTGTGCTCCCCAAGATGATATTTTTGTTTCAAATGATACCCATAATTAGGGGGATAAGCGTGTTTAAAGAATGGCAAAGAACCATTTCAAGATATATCTGGCAGGGCAAAAAACCCAGAATACAATTTAAATTACTGACAGACGCCAAGGAAAGAGGTGGTTTTGCCCTGCCAGATCTTAAACTATATTATGAGTCGTGTTGCCTTTGTTGGATAAGGGATTGGATAAAACTAAATAACAACAAATTATTAGATCTAGAGGGACACGACAATAGGTTCGGTTGGCACGCCTATCTGTGGTTGGACAAGAAGAAAGTTCACAAAGGTTTCACTAACCATGTTATAAGGGGCTCATTAATAGAGGTCTGGGAAAGGTACAAAAATATTCTGGAATTTAAAACCCCGCATTGGTTATCACCACTAGAGACAGTGTCAGTTAAAAAGATCAATATGAGACCAAACTGGATAACATATGGCGAATTGGTAGTGAAAGAGGGAGAGAAATGGAAACTGAAGCCATATGAACAGGTTAAGGACCAGGTTCACGATTGGATGCAATATTTCCAGGTAAATGCATTATTTAACAAAGATCTCAAGGAAAAGGGTTATATAGGAAAAGTGTCTAAATTTCAGTCAGATATAATTGATAGTGATGTCAAGATAACCTCAAAAATGTATAAAATACTTCTGGAATGGCAAACAAAGGATGAGGAGATCAAGTCGGTCATGATTAAGTGGGCCAGAGATTTTGGTTACAGTATACAATTAGAGGATTGGGAAAAGGTATGGAACGAGAACATGAAATTCACTGCATGTACAGCATTAAAGGAAAACATAATGAAAATGGTGTACAGATGGTACATTACACCGGTAAAATTAGCAAAGATGTATAAGACATGCAACAGGTGCTGGAAATGCAAAGAAAAAGAGGGATCTCTCTTTCATATGTGGTGGGACTGCAGGAGGGTGAGGGGATTCTGGGAATTGATTTATGGTGAGTTGAAAAAGATGTTTAAATACTCTTTTGTGAAGAAGCCAGAATCCTTTCTGTTAGGTATAACAGGAAGAGAGATAAAAAGACAGGATTACAAACTGTTCCAATACGCCGTTACGGCGGCAAGAATATTGATGGCCCAGAGGTGGAGACAAGAGGAAATGCCGACGCTGAGTGAATGGAGGATGAAACTTGTAGATTACGCAGAACTGGACAGAATGACCGGAAGAATAAGACATCAGAAAGATCAAAGATTCATTGAGAACTGGGGAAAGTTTGCGGCTTATCTGGAAACTATATGTGACCAACAAACAACGCTAGTGGGGTTTAAAGAGACTTTGTAATATTATAAGGTATATTGTGTGACAGAATTAGGGTGATGTAAGATAATGGTAAAATAGCAATACTAAATAGAAAATGCGGGAAAATAAGGAAAATGGATGACTGCGGGGGGTGTTGGTGGAGGTTCAAAAATTGTAAATATGTAATCATGGTTGTAACTAATACAAGTAGAAGAAAAACTGAATAAAAAAGAACTGAAAAAAAAAAAAGAACAGTTTCAGGTTAAGAACGGACCTCCAGAACAAATTAAGTTCTTAACCTGAGGTTCCACTGCATTTGGTTTTGTAAGTAATGTATATTCATTTCATAGTTTACTTAATGTTGTACTGACCATGTCTCCTGCTTGTTATTTAACTATTCTCCCTCAATCAGTGAGAAAAACATTGCGAAATTACCAAATAGAAGTGATTTTTGTGTGTGAAATCCTCAGAGGTAGATGAGAGCTTTTTGGTTGTGCTTACCTTAGTGGCTGAGGGATATTTATAATGTCCTTTCTTTCAATCTACTATCAGTTCTCCAGTGATCTGCCCTCTGCAACCTTCCTGGCTGGTTGTGTTTCCTTGAAAACCCCTGACGTCCTCAGCTGGGTCTTCTTGCAGGTGAGGAGATTGCCCAACACACACCTGATAGCTCCCCCCCCCCCCCAAAGTCTTTGTACTTTTAAGTGAATCACTGTGAAATGATATTTTAAGATAAAAGGAAGGACTTCTCTTAAAGAATAAATCAGGGAGTGCACCAATCTCAGGCATTCAACAGCCACCTTTTACAGCTTCTGCTGCTTAAATTAAAGTTCAGTGGAAGATGCCATGAAGTAACTCCTCCCACGAGGCCTTTTTAGATCAGGAAATACAGGCAGCTGGGGAGGTTTCAGAGTGCAAGAGAAATGTTTAAGGAAACACACATACATACCATGGCCACCTCCCAGTGATACGGTAAGTGCAAGTCCTAAATTCGAAGGCAATTATAAAGGGTCTTGAGAATGAGACAGAAAAATGGAAACCTTCCTTGCAGTGGAAGAAAGCTTTAAAAGTACAAGACAAGATGCACTTTCTAATTTTTTTCTTCAATCTACTGAAAACAATCTGTTGTCCTATTCCAGACATGCTAGTTGGGCCAAACATTCTTTGTTTTAAAACCTAGACAAATATACTAGTAGACAAAAGTGCAACCATGCACAAGGGAGCGAAATGAACAGAAGTCCTCAGCATAGACCCTCACAATTTTCATTCTATAGGCTAAGCATCAATTAGTTATTATGTATTCTAAATAAAGGAAATAAACAAATCCATTCATTCATCCTTTGCATTTTCACCTGTACGAAGTATTGCCCAAGGCAAAATAATGGCCAACAAATATCTCATCTCTCCTTCTGGCAAACAGCAGTCCTGTTTTGGGATCTGAGAATTTGAGAGAAGCAACTTCATCTTGACACAAATTGTCATTCCCCAAAACAAATTCCACCCAACTTACATAAAAGTTTGTTTCAGAGGGACATGGGGGGGGGGGATGGCTTGCTTTTTGTACAACTTCTTGTCAAGTTTTACAAATCTAGAAATCCCTTTCTTTTTAAAGTCAACTTATTTCATCAGGTTGCCAACTGGATTTTTTCCTAATATACTTTGTCTTCAAAACAA